>NW_009660184.1:382230-507546 GCF_000708025.1 Charadrius vociferus | reverse complement strand
CCTGCTCCTTCTCCCCACGCTTCCCTCTGACCCATGGCTGCATGATCGCGTGCTTGTTTTCCAGGACTCAGTCCTCTTCTGTGCCGAAAGTGGACCTGACACAGAGATGAATCGATGCAATGGACCGGCCTGCTGTTTACCACAGCTGTGGCCCAAGTTAGAAGTTGGGAATAGAGAAAGATGGTCTTGGGGTGAATCAGTGGCATTTTCCCTGAGTAACTGGACTCTGTCACTACCCTGAAGACCTGCTAGGGTAGTCATTTGAAAGTAGCCCTTTAAGGATGTCCACTGTCAATTAGATTAATCACACCTTACTTTAGAGGTCTAAGCATCTAGATACCTAAATCTGTTAGCCAATACTGGCACCTGTTTTAGTCAATGACCACAGACACTTTCAGTGGGTCTCTGTCTCTAACCTGCCTTAGGATGACATTGATTTGGGGATGCTTATTTCTTGCTCAACTTGCATTTGTACCTGCTTGAGACTATTACGTGCAAAAATATTGAATTATCATAGCTTATTCCCTCAGAAAAAGATGGACAAAAGGGTCGAAGTAAAGAGGTTAAAAGAACAAGGATAAGGAAGTAAGGAAGAGAGAATGGTAAAATATATATCAAACAGTTGTACATTAAGTGATTCCTGTCTGTCCCATGTGCTAAGAACTAATCCTCTTTGGTTTACGACTATATAAATAAACCTGTATAAAATAAGTATAAAACTATCTGGACAAAATTAGTCATACTTTTTTTCTTTTTAACCTTCCAGTGTTGTAAAAAAATCTACCAACCACATATCTACGTACTGTCCAAGGTGAATTACTTTGTTTGTGATGTAGTCACAAACTGTTCATACAGTCATCTCTCTTTTCTAACATGACTCCTATCTCATGTGAAGACTCTGAAGAATAGCTCAGTGATCAGCTTCACTCCCTACCTCATGCTAAGTCTCACAGGTAAGTCTGCTAAAAGTTAGGATATTTTCTGTCTTTTAGGAGATAGAGTAGTTTTCACAAATGATGAAACAGAAAAAGTAAATTGTAAACAAGGTAGATGGAAGGACACAGTAAAGTACGTGATTACAGGACTCAGTATATACAAGGTATAGGCTCAAATTTCTGCTTTGAACCTGTTAGAGTAGAAACCTGAATCTAGAGCTGCTGAACGCAGCTTTGCTGAGTGAAAGGGTGGGCCTTCTCTCATTTAGGTTTCTTCCATATAAAAAATGAATCTCAGCATTCTTCAGATGCAGCTTGAAAACAGTTATTAAAGAAATAATTTACAGTAAGAAGAAATTCTTGATTGCCAGTCCGATAAAAAAGCTATTCTTCATGAAGTGAAGTTTCTGATTATCACCGTGCAGGTGCCATAGGTTTTAAGAAAAAACGCCCCAGTTAAAATTTTTGTCAATTTTTGTCCTGTCTTCATGTCAACCAGCCAGGGTTTTTTTCACCCACTCAACCAACCTCCTGGTTATGTTTTTACAGAGCAGCAATCAACATTTAAACAGAATCTGTAATATACTCTGATTGAGGTGAACAGAAAAAAAAAAAAAAGAGAAATTTATTTTAACAGCACAACAGATAGCAAAGGAATGTTATCCTTACTGCATTGTTTAGGCAGATACGCAGTTCAGTAATACCTTCCTCCTCCCACCCACACTTTCTTGGAACCAAGTCACAATTCCTACTGAGCCTCAGATTTCAATTCTGTGCACTGCAGAATTACATGATTTTTCTGCACAGTGTGTTTTCAATATGAAACAGAGTATATTTGTGCTCTGTGAAACTTCCAAATTCTGTCTCCATGCTGGTGGAGTCATTTTGCATTGTGTTCCTGGTTGAACGCCTAAGAACAACTGTATTCCTAGCTGCGAACTAGATTGCAAGGAAGCTAATCCTTTTATGTATGTATGTTCCTGCTTTCTCATTCGGACATAGTGAGTATTGTTAAGAATTTTGGCACCGCTCTTTGCCTTGACTTTCCATGCAAATCCATGTGCCAGATGTCATCAGAGAGTTTTTTTCCAGCTGTGCATTTTTCCTGATATACTGGTAGACCATTATAACAATGTGGTCATAACATGGGGTAGTGGAGTTTGGTCATTATAGCTCCAGAAGCCCATCATAGTATTTTTCGGTATGGATTTGAAAGAAGTTTTTATTGCCCCTCCCCATCCTCAATTGGCCTCTTTTCCATATAATCACACCACAAAGAGTAAGGTCAGCAAAAAGATATGAGGGAGGTTTAACAAGAGGGTTCTTTGAGAATATATTCCGGTCTATAAATAAGTGAAACTTTACATTTCTTTCTGTGAATGTGCTGCAGGGCTGGAGCCCAACTGCTTTTGCTGAGGTCTAGACATAAATGTTAATATTTTTCTTAACATTTTGCAAGAGACCATTGTCCAAATGCATTGTCCAAATAAGCCACAAGAGATACTGGTGTGCAATCTGGTGAATTTTAGCATATAGCTAGCATGCTAATGCTGTATTTTAACATGTACACTCACATGTTTTTGGAAGCTAAGCTTTCTTTTATAGGAGAAAAAAAGAAAATAATATCGTACTATGCGTAAAGAATTTCTTTTAAAAGAGAAAGATATCTTTGGAAACAGCCAGATATAAAACAATGACTGGGGCTGAAAATGTGTCACTGATTTTTTTCCCTAAAGATCACACATAGGTTGTTTAAAGTCCCCTCTACAGCTGGTCAGGGTTGTGATTTTCAGTCTGTGAAAAAGATTAGGGAAGGATTTTCTTTTTTGTAAGACCTACCTCTCAACTAAAATCTATGTGATATGTTTGTGTGAGGAGTGGGAAGCACGGGAATTAAAGGAATGATTAAAAAAGTTTTTTTTTCTTTTTGTCAGTGTGTAAATATGCTAAAATAACCTGGAAAACTTGAACTTCGTTCTGGTCAAAAAAGATCTATTCTATTAATACAAGAATCTAATATCTTCCCTGATTTTTTATTTCTTATTTCACTAATATGAAATGTTTTCATTTTATTCTGAAATCTTTCTTTTTCCAGTTTTGACATGCTAACCCTTACAGCTGAGAGAAGATGTTTAAACATCTTTTACTGAAAAAAAGATGACTTACAACACCTTGCTATCAGACAAGCAATGAAATTGCTTGCAAGCCTGTATCTAAACTTGGGGTTGCAGGACACACAAATTTTCTAGTATCTAAACCCCCATTTTTAGTGGAAAATAACAATGAACTCATTCATTTATTGTGGCATTATAAAGCTCCATTTTCCATTATGTCTGGCATTCTGCACTAAACAAGCTGTAAAATTTTACCCACAGAAAAATTTCTACCCTCTAGAAAACAAAATTATTAAAAATTAACTTCCATGTAGTTTTGATTTCAAGATATTGACATCTAGTTGATTCTTCTTTTGGTATTTATTCGCATGATTATTTGTTCTCCTCTTAAATATTTGTATGTGATTTCAAACTGGAAATTCTCAGATGTGAACTCACAGCTATTTGTTCTTGTTAATGCCTTTCTTTTCTGGATAAATAGAACTGGATTTTCAAGTTTAAAGAATACCTGAAATTTAAGGAATAATGAAATTAGGAATATCTGGAACTTCATCAACCCAACAATGTATTTCTATATAGCAGTTAGGTCATCTCTTATTCCTTCTGAGAAATCAAAGAGACTACACCCTTGAATGAGTTCTCTGCAGACTTAAAAGTATAGCAATCGTGCTTGTCCAAAACCTCCTATTGTTACTTTATAGTCATTTAGATAATATGAAGCCCAGAAATTGCTGCAGTATTGGTCCATTAGTTTTGTTTTGTTTTTAATAAATCCTCTAATTTACTCATGATGTCACTTTCATACACCCAGTGATTTCACTGGCTCTTGGTCTATTGGTTCCCAATATACATAACATATGCCTGTGTTTTGTTGTGTTGTGTTTGATTTGTTGGGTTTTTTTTTAAATATCAGAAAGTTAAATCAGAAATCCCAAATATATTGAGGAACTATATTACATTTATGGAAGTGTCTGTATCAGCCAAACTATAATCTCGCTCAAATAATGTAATCCCTTTTGTTCTCATATATTGTCTTCCATAAAAATATGTTGACATAAAATCATATATATTGCATACCTATGAATTAATTCTCTCTCGATTGTATCCACATATGTTTTCATTATTTAGCCCAGAATTACATTCAGGCCAGCTAGCTTATGCTTATCCAGGACATTTCATTTGCCCTTTTAAATACTACCCCAACATTTTCACTCATAATTTCCCTTCTATTCAAAGATGCAACAAAACTAACAGGGCCAGAAGTTGTTTTTCCAGCTCTTTCAGTACTCTTGGTTGCAGGATTAGATTCATAGACCTAGATTTAATCCGGCAAGTGTTTCTTTGCTCACATGTTGTTTAAGCTCTTCCAACTTTGCTCCAAACAAATCCCAATTTTATTTGTCGCCCTTTTGTCTTTTCTGCCTTTCTGACAGCTAGTGGGAAATATTCTTGAACAGCTAACAATCTAACGGTTTGAGAAAAAAATAGCAGGTGGACACAGACAAGCAGACAGAGGCAGAGCAGAAGGAAACCGCATTAGGTCAGCAGGGGCGATGGTGATCTCGGCACATTTATGGCCAAACCACTGCCAATCTCTGGCAGGCATCATGGCAAAGGAGAACTGTAAGGTGGATTTGAAGAACAATAAGTAACTGAAAGAATTTGGGCCCCTGACTAAGCATTTGCTGCCTGGTATACTGGGGCAAATGGCACCTACCTAAAGCATCAAAGAAATAGAAATTGAGACATGGAAGAGGCAGAACCAGTCCTTGTCACCACATCACCAAGTTGTGGGTAGTGTTTTTGTTGAACCACTTAGCAACATGCTAGCTGACAAAGTTTTTGGTTGGGTTGGGTTTGTTTCTTTTTTTGTTGGTTTTTTTTTTTTTTTTCAAAATACATTTAAACCTCCTCCTCTTGTACAATTAGCATTTTTCAAGTGGAGCTGAGTTAGTTGAAGCAGATGGTTTATCTTTTTTGGTAGTGCTTCTAGTTGGACAAATGAGACTTATATCATTTCTATATCTTCTTCTCTCTTGCAGTGCCTACAAAGTCATTCCACGTTTTACGCACCATGTTTTGACTTATTTAATGCAGACGTACTTTCCCCGCAGTAAACATGATTACCCAAATACTTTAACTAGAGAGCTTCTGCTTTCCTCTCTGGTATAATTAGTCACACTGCACTCACACTGCATTTAAAGGGGGGGAAAAACCCACACATGGAGCATCTTGCAAATGTGCCTATAATCCCATACAGCTGCTTTCTTCACTTTATTCTTTTTTGACTGCTTATAGAACAAAATTGCTGCAGCTGGGCAGCAAACTGAGCAAAGTTGCAAAGACACCTCTCCTTTCTTTTCTTTGTGGAATCCACCCATTCGGGTGTCGAGGGATAGCTCTTGATTAGCTATAGCTTAACATGGGGCTAAGTTTTCTTGGATTCTAGCATTGAATAACTTGGCAGGATTTCTATTAGGTTTGAATTTCAAAGCCAAAAGAGTGATCTGAGATCGCATACTGGCAGTTCCACAGTGGTAATTTCCATGTTAAAAGAATACTTATCACCAGCACCACAGCGAAAGAGGCAGCTTTACACAGAAAGGGCCTCTTGTGAAATTAATTTGGTGTTTATTTTATTAAGAAGCCGTTTCCAAATGTGGGTTTTTTTTCCTTTCTTAAAAAGAAAACTGTTTCTAATTCTGCTGATATTTTTAAGGCAAAGATTTGGTGGTTTAAAAATTATTCACAGAAATTCTACTGAAAGGGATTTTCATTTATGTGGCCAGCATGCTTTTTATTCCTGCTTGCTAGAAATGGAGCAGGAGATGGAAAAGGAAATTTTCTGTGTAGATTCAGTAAGATACTGGCTTGATCAGTATGGCTACTCTAAGTTCAGTAAAAGGCTTACTTGAAAGATTATTGAAGGATTTACTATTATTAAGCCTAAAAGAATAACCTGCTTGACAACGTGACCTGTGGATAAGGAAGAAAAGGTGCATTTTTTAAGAAAAAAACAAGTATATAAAAGGTTTAAGAAAACTGTTGTCATAAACAATATAATTTTCTTATTAAAGCACTGGCATAAAGAATAGAATGCCAGGTGAGATTCATGTAGCCATCCATAGAGAGTAAAATGTGTCTGAACCAGTAGTTGTCCAGAAACCTTTTGCTGCTGGTAGAAAGAAATGGGCATTTCCAGGTCTGTTTCATCTAATCTAAAAGTAGGTACCTAATATAGGTCAGCAAAACAATGTCCTATTCTCTGCTTATTTCTGTCTGTTAACTATAAATTAACTTTGGGCAACTTATTCAGATGTAGGCACCTAAAGTCAACTGAGATTAATTCCACCCTTTGTTTTGTCTTTTCCTCTAACACTAACTTGCTATGTTGCTTCCAACAAATCACACCCACTCAATGTCTTTTCTGTTTGGACAGAGACCTCTTCTGACTCAAGGCAATCTTGTCCTGTGTGTGCTGCTGCAGTACTCAGTTCCTGCAGAAGAAATAGGAGACTGTAGAATTCTTGGAAGAGTTAATGTACCCTAAGGAAGCAGCAATCAACAGACATTAACTTGTAATCACAAACACAGGAGCAGTATCTTTGATGGACAGAGCAGAGGAAGGGTAAAAGCTTCATGGAGAGCTCTCTGTCACTATCAGTGAGAGGACAGAGGTGGAAGCATCCTAACATAGAAAACTCTCTAAGCAACATTTATCCAAGATTAAAAAAAAAAAAAAAAGAGGAAAAAAAGAATCAAACCTGGTTTATATCAGACCTTCTTCAAGCTCTGAAAAAAATCATCCAAATCTGACTGCATTTGCCAATGCATACCTAATTCCTGATGACACAATTAAAAACAAGCCACCTTTTAGAGTAACAGAGATTACTGCAACATATATATTAAAGCTTTTTACCTCTGAGCTGAACATTAATATTGATCTGTTGATACAATAAAGCAATAAGCCGGACAAAATATGCAGAGAGATAAATAGCTCTTCAGTTTTTGCAGGAGATTATTTTATGCACTGAGAAAGGATCACATGAAATGGCAAAGGCAGAAATGGATGTGTAGAAGGAAGAAGGCAGTAGGACTGGGATTGTCAGTTCAAGAAGATACAGCTCTGAGAAGCAGGATCTGAGAAACAGTCGGTGACTGAATCCCTTGCATTATTAAAGAAGGAAACCTAACACATGACAGATAAATAAATGAGCTTGAGAGTTTCCAACTTTGAGGAAGGAGATTGCAAAGTTTCTGAACTACGCTCTAGTAATTTAAATAAAGGATATCTTTCATATATTCTTTTATTTTTAGATGATAGTGCAGCTAGAAGAAATGCATAGCTATGGTGGAGATTAATGTTTTTATACTATCCAATATTCAAAAAGATAATTGCTAATACATTCAAAAGATAAAAATTTGATTCACTGAAAAGAACTGCATTCAGAAGATGGCAAATTATTATTTTTTTAGTACAAATCTATTAGTAGAGTTTTATTCATATAATTATTATTTTCCTCCCCTGCCTGGCTCATTCTTATAATTTTTCTGTGCTTGTCTATTTTGGAATTTTTTCCTTTTAGTTGAAAAAAGGTATCTGCTCATTCTCCACATTTTCTCCAAAGCAGAACATAAATCCAGCAAACATTAGGACTGAACTCTCAACTCAAACCTGTAAAAGTAGAATCATGATTAGGCAAAGTTAGTTTGTCTGTCGCTGAATGTAAACAAGCTGAATAACTTCATTATTTTCAAGCTTTGCCCCTACATTAGAATAATTCACACTACTTCAGGGAAATGACACCTGCTAATTAACCACAAGCAGACAAAGCACTTTAACAGCCATAATCAGTCATTTTCTCCTGCAGTTTTAAGAAGATTAATAAAAAAAAAAAAGAAAAAAAGATCAAAACTTTTGTGGCAAGATGTTTTCATGAATCATCCTCTTGAGGAAACCTTACTGCTTGAAGTAGATTCAACTATAATAAGTCACACATCTGTTCAGAATACGAATTAAGTAAAAACATATATACCCCCCATTGTACCATTGTATTTACACAAACGCATGTTTGGGACAGTGAAGTGACTTAGCTCCAACGAAAAGTTGATATCTAGAGTGGTCAGTGTATATAGTCAATACGTGTTTCTTGGGTGACTCATTCCTAAAGGAGGTTTCTATAATAATGAACGAGTAACTTCCCTAAGTTCCATGCCTTCCCACTGGCAAACCTTGCATTTGGTGTACATATCAGCATTGTAGATATCTGAAGTGGTGTGAATCACAACCCAACAGTCCTGCCCCAAATAATTTATATCCAACATGCACAAGAGAAA
Source organism: Charadrius vociferus (assembly GCF_000708025.1). Lineage (NCBI taxonomy): Eukaryota > Metazoa > Chordata > Aves > Charadriiformes > Charadriidae > Charadrius > Charadrius vociferus. Next base: position 499,160 of record NW_009660184.1, on the reverse strand, counting down.
TAGAGTATTGACAAAAGGAATTATTGTCCCTATTTTACATTGAGAAGATGAAGCATGGAAAATAAATGTCTTACACAAAGGTTAGCTGAAAGTCTGTGATGAAATGAGAAGCTAACCCCAAACTGCTGGAGTCCTGGTTCAGGAGTCTAGTTATGCTTTTTTCCCTTCTGCTTTCAGATTCTAAGACCCTGCAGAACTGTTGTTTCCATTGTATTTTTAAGAGTCCTTGTAAATCCTAATTTCTCAATTCATTTACAATAATGTACAAAGTACTTTGCGTGTCCTGGTGGGCTACTGCATTAGCCGAGACTGCCGATACTCTACAGAATTGAGTGAAAAAGTTAAAACAAGATTAATAATCTTTGCTAGAAATGGCAAAGCCTTCTAGTTGTTTTCTCATTCACTCAATACCTATGTTGGGTTGGAAAGAGCTGCTTCCTGGGACATACTAGGAAGAAAAACCTTAATGCTAAAAGTGGAAAACATATGAGAAAATGGTTTTACAGTAATTAGTAGTTGGCAAGCTAAATATAAAACCACAAAAAAAAGATAATAAAGTCTCAGTTCTACGGTAGTATGGAGATGAAAATGAGCCCTGGGGAAAATTGATGAAACGTCAGGAAAGAAATTATGAAAAACCACTTAAGAAATTGAGATTGTGAATAGTATTCACAAAATAAAAGGGGACACCAAGGACAAAGAAAAAAGTCACAGCCTTTCCAGACATATGCCAAGAATATTTGATATTTCTATTACATGAGTGAGAACCACGTAGACACCATTACATGGAGATGGTGAGCAAGTCCTTTCCGACTTCAGAAGAACCTACTCTTTAGCCATTCCAGCTGGGAACGAGCAAGGTTGTATGTTGCCATGGCAGCAGTTAGACTGAGATGGGGATAAGTAGAAAAGGTGGCAAAGGCAGCCAAAAATAACAAGTCATAAAGAAGCAGGATTCTGTTTATCTGTGGTTAGGTGGATGGGGTTAAGCCCCCACCCTGATGCCTAGGAGCCCTGGTTGTGAAAGTGTTTTAAACCACAAGTGTCAGCATGGGATCTGTGGTGATGGGTTGTCAATCTATGGGATCACAGGCATTTAACAAGATCTCATTTGTCCAGTCTACAGAGGATCCTCTGCTTCAGTGCACATACACATTCTCCACTATCTGTTTATTACTCAGCACAGTATAATGCAAGCTGTGGTTCCTCTCTCCTCCTCCCTGAGCAATATAAACTCATTCAATCCCTACAGAATTCCTTGAGTAACAAGTGAGTATTACTATGTAACAACAGTTCAGAGATTTAATAATTTTCCCTTTTATCTCCCTGAGAGTTCATCACAAAATCGTTCCTGGCCTGATTTGGTGCAAAGGAAAGAGGCAAGTACTTGTGGGCAAAATCCTGGTGGTAGACAGATTATTCATAGTTTCTATTTTTAATTCTGCACTTTCTTGTTGTATGTATTTGCACTCAAATGGTTTTGGTTAGACGGTAAAATACAGCGTGCACGCACACACACAAGAGGTCTACAGACTTGCAAACCTACATCAGTAATTGCAGCCGAACAAACCATGTATCTCAAACCCCACCAAAGGGATGGTGTGAAGCTGGAATCACTGAGAGCCGTAAATAGTTTAAAGGATTGAGGGAAATATTTGTGGCAGTTTGATATAACCCAGCTATTTGATATATGACCACTGTAGGATCCAATGTGTGACTGGTAGGCTAGATTCAATCAGGAAGTACAATTAATTGTCTGTATGAATTGTTGTCATTACTTATTTCCTCTTCCTTTCTTTTTTGAGAACTCTGAAGTATTTTCTTCACTGTGTTATAAGATTAACCCGCTAGACAAGATGGATAAGTATGATAGTCATGGGATGGAAATGGGCATGTGTCGCAGCATGTCACTTGTGTGTTCTTTCTTATAATCAGTAATGAGCTAATCAAGATTCACCTTTCTTTTGGCCATGTTATAAGAGAGAGGTTGATGTATGCAGTCCCTGAGTGAGCCTGTATGTTCCCTGTAAGCTAAAATGCAGCTCACTGTTGCAGGTGGCTGAACAGTGGTTACAACTTAAATTATTTAAGGCTTAATAAATGAGATGGCATTTGAAATGTGTCATTACTAATTTCAAAAAATATGATTGGTTTGATGTCATTCCCACCCACACATGTCTAACTTTGTCCATCTATTTTTTTTAAAAACTTGCTTTTTTACCCTCGAGCAACTTTGTCATCCTCCTCAGCTGCCATCTTCACTTAATGATGAAAGGAACAACAGGTTATGTAGGTCCCAAGAAGCTATGAAAAATATAACCCAGGTTCTGCTGCAATAAAGAAATAATAAGGCATAATGCGGAACAGTCTCTCAACCCTCATTTCTCTGAATAGTCATTTGTGTCAATCAGACTACTGTAGTGATTAAAAGAATAAAAATAATAGCAATTTTTTTTTAGAATTAAAGTGGTAATTTGGCTTTTAGACCTCTTTTGTATTAATCTAACCAAACAACCAGCAATGAGTTCCTTGGGTTGCTGTGAAACCTGCTGCCTTGGTCAATTAGAGTGAAACTGTCACAGTGCTTGCTGTGCCCACAGCAGGGACAATGCTTTTCTTGGTGACTGTGGAGTCTGTTCCCACCAGAGCTTTATCACCCTTGGTAAAATCTTTCTTACCCTGCTGGGCAGTGCCTGTGCCGGCACAGAGATGAGGACACACCAGATCAGGAGGTTACTGTGCTGCCTGCTGAGATCCCACCTGCAAAACAGCACCGGAGTTGCCACTGCCCCACAGTTCTCTTAGAGAGTAACCTAAATTACCTTAGCACATTACTTTACTTTGAAACCCATTGCAAATATATTATCCATGCCTCACCCTGTGATAAAATACCCACCCTACTCCCTGTGCCTTGGTCCCTGTGGAAAGAGCACAGGCTGGAAGGGAGCTGGAGTGCTCCCAAACAATGCCCCAGCCCTGCAGTGCAGGTACAGCCAGCGCTGCTGCTTCACCCAACACAAGGTGTCAGCCCTTTGAGTCTCAGCAAGTCGTACTTGGCTCTTTTAAGAAAACAAAAAGAGTTTACTGTAATTGGAAATAAGTAAGTGTTCCTGGACTGCAAGTTGAGAAAGACTGAGAAAAGTAATTTGGGATGAAATCACTTTCCACTGAGTACAAATTTGGCTGTACGGAAGCTGATGACTAGCCGAGAGCCAGCCAAGCCTTGGACATTGAAGTGTATGCTGCCCTTTGAATGTTATTGTAGAACACTAAAAAATTTACATAGAATATAAGACTATTTATTTATTAGTGCATAAGCTTTAATAGATACGTGGTTGTCCCACATAAGACCTGAAGTTTGCTTGTCGGAACGTTGTGCCCTCTGACACTGCAGTTGTTTTTGAAGGACAGTAATTAGTTTACAAGATATAGAGTCAAATGATGTGTGTATAGTTTACATAATGATTCAGACAGTGATTTACAAAGTCAAGATTCAGTTTTATGAGTACATAATGTAATCCCAAAAATTTTGCACCCTTTTTGCACCCTTTTTGAACCCTTTGTTATTTTGCAATTTCAGTTTCCCAGTGCAGCTGACAGAAATTTAGTAATAGCATATGTTTTGCAGTCTCATCTTGGAAGAATAAAGCTAAATATATTTTAGAAAGGAAAAGGTTATAGCGCTACATTTTGTTATTTACGATTGAAATATTACAACGTGGTAGGACTTAGAAATTGAAATAAGTCTTGGAAATACCTTACATTGCTTTTTGGGATTCACTGTAATGAAGATAAAAATAAAATCAGAATATATTTCTGTGAAGAAACAAAACATAATGGCTTAACAAACATCACAGCTTTTGCGCTCTTTTGGGTTATAGAAACGACTTCAGCATCTTGAAAACCACCATCCCTTAGCAGTTAACAATTTAAAAGTGAGTACAGTCCACACCACTAGAACAATATAAGCAAAGCAAGAAAGAGACAAAATTCAGCAGTCACTGTCAACCCTTGTATAGAGATAAAGAAGCAGTGCTCGAAAAGTATACTTGATTGATTTGTAAGAACTTTTTTTGGTCAGGCTTGCAGTTCTTTCAAAGAAACAGCCTGTGTATTTCTCGAGTATTTCTGGGTGCTCTGCTCTGTTGCTGAAGCATTAGCAGACTGACAACAGTCAGCCCAGAGTGGATTTAAAATACTGTTGTTTAAACATCCCCTACTCCTGTACATATTGCTCTTTCTGCAAGCTGGAAATGGAATACAATTCTCCTTTTCTTGAAAAGTGTGTTCTTAACATAAACTAGATGCCTGCTTTTCTGATTTGGAACATCTAAACTCTCACTTCATGAACAGTCATGAGTCAAAAAAACGAAGAATATTATTGGCACGTTCTGAGTCATATTGCTATTTTAATATTGACACATTACACTTGCACAGATTCTCACAAGAGAATGAATTACCTCCAGACAAAAAAAGAAAATGAAAAAAAAGGAAAGGAAATCAAAACAGAAAGAAAAAAAGGCATGGTAGATGTTTTCCTAATCTTCTAACTCAAACTTTATATAAAATCTTTCTGAAAGTGTATTTTTGATTACTAACAGGTTTTCTATAGCCATTAAAATAAATGTGTCTAATGAATTTATAAAGGTTACACAGAATTTCATTTATCTGGATTTACTGTGCTTAGATACCAGGAGAGATCAAGGAATTCATATTGGTTACTTATAATGAGGTAATCAGGCTTTAATGAAAATCAACAGTTATTAGATAATCAGTTCAGCCTGGTGACTATTGGTCTGTTATTGCAGGACAAGAATAATTAAAGGGCACTTAAGGTATGGAAAAAATGGCAGCCAGAAACTGATGTGCCTATAGAAGTCTCCAAACGACAGACATTTAATAGCCCTTTATATGTTACTATAGCAACACACTTTGATAACTCATCTGCCCGCACTGTAGTAAAACAAGGGGCACAGGGCTCCTCGGAAAGTGCAATCGCCTTTAAGCAGATCTATAAGCATTGCAGATGAACAGAACTCTAAACATTCCTCCATGAATATTCATGAACTAAGTTGTTTTTTGTTGCCTGCCTAGTCAGCAGTCACAAAACACATGGTGTGTGTTGGCAGCATCTTGCCTAGGTAGAGGGCTATGGACTGAGGCAATGGCAGGAACCAGGACCTGTGAGGCTGACTGACATTTCCATCTGTAGCGAAGGCTGGTAATTAACAGGAAGGAGTGTGCCTGCAGCATTGCACCATCTGCTAGGGAAACGGCTCAATAAGAAAGGAGCTGGATATCATCTCAGTGGTGGCTCGATCTGGTTCCGACATGAGGCTGGGCATCTGTTAGCTGAGGAGATAGGCTATTAGGAAATTCGACTGGGAATGAACAACATGGAAAGAGCACTCTGACCTAGCCCATAAAAGCATCTCTTCAGAAATGGTGTCTTTTTATCTTACTTACACAAGTCTTCTGAAAATGGTTTGCTGAGGGACCATTATGGATCTGTTTGAAGTAACACAATGGTTTCAAAAATGCTGCTTAATTCCAACACAAAATTCTTGAAATCAGGATACAGCTGTCATCTTTTGACAATAGAGCTAATTTCAGAGTGAGGATATGAGGTTAAATTCCTTCTTCTGTTGTTTGTTTTTTGGGGGCAGGAAAGAAAATTAACTTTTACCTATTGTATAGTTTAACTCTCAGAACACAGTAAATGTGGGATATTCAAATGGAAAACATACAGAGATGAAAGCATAAAACCTTGCCTGGTTTGAAATGCAGGATTGTGCAAAACATGACAGTCGAAAAGAATGTCGATGTGTGTTCTCTGTGTGTATATATACATGTAGAAATATATATTTATACGTATGTAAGTTTCATAATAAACTCTTTTTTTCTGGTAGGAATTGAAGGAGCTTGTGGTTTGCAGAAAGAGATTTTCAGGGATGTTTTGTACTTCGGGGTGTTAAGATAGATTAGTTCTTTGTGCTGGGAGATTGATCTATGTACCCAGTTACATAATTTAAAATATTCAGAATGTAAATAGTATTATTAAAGGTTTTTAAAGCATAAGAAATTATAGTCTTCATGGAAATGACAGTTCAATGTTCCTCAGGCCTCTGCTAATGTACAGATTCAGCAAAATTTGGGTAAATGGCTCTGATTTTGTCCAGTGACATTCTTGAAATTCTTTGGGTGGTGAACAATCTTTGAATCCCTTTCCTCTTTTGCCCATGGTGCTGACAGTGAAGTGTGCCCATGTTCTACGTGTGGCAACGTGCTCTGTTGACATCATCATTGGTTACATTGCACCAGTGCCTATGGATTCAGAGAAACCTTGGGCTGTGTTTGTGTACCTATAAGTGCTCAGGCACCTACTGAGTTGTTATAACTCAGCAAGTTGAGCAGTGAGAACTGTCAGTATGTGTTTTATTTTCTACCTACGGCAAATGCGACACAATGTGATTTAGTGCAGCTCTCGCTGATGGCAGGATGAAGGAACGCCAATCATGCTGCATTTGCAGACTCTGAGCGCACGTATGGGTACCACAGCTGGGCTGCTGTGTGCTTAGACTGTGGTAACTTGGTTGTATGTCAGAGTCAGGAGGGTGACTTTAGCCATCTGTGTGAGTTTTATGGGCTTTGTCTACAGTCGGTGAACACAGGTAGCACTTTCAATAGACAAGTCTGGTGTTCGAAGGGGCTGATATGCTATATGTCAAGCTTAAGCTTGACACCTACCTTTTAAATCCCTACCATAATTGCCATCCCCTTCCTACAGAGTTTCATAGAAATGTTGACATGCACAAATAACTGCTGGGAAAATGAGCTCACATCAAGAACCAGGACAAATAAACTGAACAGCCAGTGGAGACCAACTATTTCTTATTACGGGAGCTTAGAATGTAGAAAAGAAAAATGGCACATCTCAGAAAGTGACAGAGGTGTTTTGATCATTGTACAGAAGCATCTGACAAAAAGAACAAAGTTTTACTTGCATACATTTAATATTTTGTTGTTGTTGTTGTTTTTCTCTTCCTCTATTTAGTTTTTAAACTGTTGTCTTTGCAAAAATAATTTTGTATTGTTTTCTGGAAACATTGATGAATATTTGTCTTTTCCCCATAATAGGAACTGACTTGCCTCCCATAGAGGTTATACAGCTGTATTTATATTTCAACTCCATCCCTTTCAAGGGGAAACAGGAACCCTGTAGGGTCAACTCTCCCAGCGACTCAGAAACCACTTGTGTGTAATGCAATTTTAATAAAAAATATTAGCACCATATATACCTTTGTCAAAGCGTGTGATGTGAAAGACTGGAAGGCCACAGTCTAGGCAGGGAATATGGTGAGGACATGTAGGCTTTCTGCTACTATTTCTGTCACTACCTTGTACAGGGAGCCGTGCAAATTAGAATGCTCCTGAGTTACTCTCCTCTCACAGAGCTGCCTACCCACAAAACTACAGGCAACAACGTCCTTGTAGTAAAACTCAACAGGCAACCGGAAAAGCAATTTCTGTGAACTCGGGGCTAATCAAGCAGAAATCACCATTGTCTGTCCTCAGCAATTGAGGGCTGACAATTGAAGGCCTCTATCTACAGCAAGTAAAATGGGCAAACCTTTTTTTTTTTTTTTTGGTTTCCCAAATATCTATTTTCTTGACAGCAGGTTCCTCACTATTCAATCAAGGGCAATATGTCTTCAGTCAACAATTTTCCCTTTTTTTCTTTTCTTTGTGTGTGTGTGTATGTGTATAACACTGTTCTTAAAGCTCTTTGCAGCTGGTTGTCATCTGAACGACTGCCAATAGCCTCTGAGAGCACTACCCCCCCTGAACACATCGTTTGGCTCCCTGAGATTATTTACTAGTGAAAGCTCCGCATGTATGGAGTCAGTCAGATATGACTCTCGGAGGAAAGAGCTGGGTGCGGTTGTGGCATTTTGGGAAATGAGTTAGGAGAGGAGACAGCAATACCGTTTGGCAAGGAAAAGGATGTGTCCTGCTGTTGTCTGAAGCCACGTGCCAAGGCAGGGCAGCCCAAGAAGGCCCAGAGGAAAATGAATTTCTGATCAGCAGAGTCCTAAGACAACGGGTAGTTTAAGTAAAACACAGCATAGCCTTTCGGGCAGAGGATTTTCTTGGAGATGGGGGAGTTGAGAGAATGGTGGTAGTGGAAAGGGAATGATGCAAATCCTTTTGAAATCCACAGAAGGGTTAATTGATTTCAGTGGGCTTTCTCCTAGGCCTGAAATGTTTACCTCACAGTGAAAATGATTTTAAATATACAGCTGTAATTGTTTAGTTTGATATTAATTGAGAGTAAGTGGATTCAGTCCCAGAAGATTTCAGCAATGTGCTAAGTAAGAGTTCATTTAGGTATCATTGCTAAGAGGCTGAGATTCAGCTCTGAGCTATTAAGCCCACACACACGCTCACACATACACAGTCCCAATATCCAGTTCCTATCTGCAAACATGGTGTCTTAGTCTGTCCAGTGAGAGCAACCTAAAACCTGTGGGTCCTGACACCCCCTTTAGTGCTAAGCTTGAAAGCATTCTCCAAGGGAAAGGTTCAGAGGTAACTTTGGAAGCCCAGAATGCCAATTTGCACCTCCCTGAAGTGAAATAGGAACCACCTAATCACAGCAGCCAGTTGATACAAAAGAAGAAAAATAAATTTTAATATTCATTATTTGAATTGCATTTGCATGTACGATCCTTTCAAACTCATCCAAGGATGCTGAGTCAACAAACAAAACACTACCATTCAGAACAAATGAGATTTTTGCTGCCTTATTAAGTCTATGGGATAAATAGGAAGAACTGGGTCTGTTATCAGATGGCACTCGAAAGATAATAGCTCCAGATACACTGCCTGAAAGGGTTAAGCAGTTCTGCTTAGCCAGTATCCAAGCCCTGTTTTTATAAATGCTTCTAGAAAATTATGAGTTTAACCCAAAGAAAGGGGCGGGAGGAAACTTCGGGCAGTACAGATTCGAACCCAACATGAAGACTCCTGGCAAAATGACTTAGACAGGTATGATTTCTCCCAGGTTAGCACCGCACAGGCAATTGGATGGGCATGCATCCAAGACCAGGGGCTTTTCTTCAGACTCGAAAGTCCGAATTCTTCTTAGCTTAATAAAACCTTCTGAACTCTCCTTCCAAAAGCCCCCGTGCGGTTTGGCAGGGCGGCGTGAGCGCTGGGCTCTGCCAGAGAGGGGAGCCGGGGGAAGCCGGGGGAGGAGGGAGGCAAGCAGCGTGGCAGGATGCTGGGATGCATTGGCAGAGCTGCATGGGGAGAGTTTGCACAGCACCTGCCCGCACGATAGCTGGCACTAGCCAGTGTCATTAACCACTCATTTCATAAGCATTAAAGTCAGCCATAAAATTATAAATAAAATAAAATGAGGGGAAAAAAAAAAGAAAAGAAAAGAAGCAAACCATAATGTAACAGGACAGTGAAGGGAAAGGGATGGTATTGTGCAAAACTTTAAAATACTTTAACTTCAGCACTGAAGGGCAGCCCCTGCAGATGCAGAGATACAGTTTGTGTGCATAAAGGCATTTAACGGTACAGAGAAGGTATCCATATATGTACAAAGCTTCCAGTGCTATAGAGGATGAAAAGGGGAGGAAATAAAAGCTGAAGGTTTACTGTATAGTGGGGACAAAATGCTCAAAGGCCACAGCGTTTGGAACATGTTGAAGTCAGTGTGATTCTCAATATTCTTCATAATGAAGAAGAGAGGTTGTTTCTTTCTTTTTTTTCTTTTTTTTTATTTTATTTGCTTGCCTCAGTCATACTACTAATTATTTAGTGGTCTTTCAAACCTTTTGTAATCTCGACTTGAGAAAGCACTGAAAGATATTAATTCTTAGCCATGTGTCTCATAAATGAAGGCCATTCTGCTATACTTAATGACAAGGCTGAGGCAGCAAGATGTCATTTGCTTTTTTCTCGGTTTTTAAATTGCTTTCTAAATGAACTACAGCTGTGAGGGCCAGGTGCTGTGATCCCTTTAGAAAGATCAGGAAATGATGAAATCCAAAATTTCAAAGTGTGATGGATGTCAGCTCCCGATTTGGTGTGTGTGTGAGGTCACCCCCATGCACCTGGTGCTATCTCCACAGCAGAATCACTTTACTGTGGAAAAAAAAAAAATAGATGCACATGTCGAGTGTAAGAGTAACAATATGAGATGCAGTTTATAATTATCCCTTTGTTTTCTCCTCATCGAGATGGAAATGACGGATACACAGTGCGAGTGCTTCTTGTTCTAGGTGCTGCGGAGTATATTAAAGCAAGTTTTTAGTTAAAATAACCAACATGGCTGGGTAGTGAGTTGGGCAGGCACCACACAGGGAACGCAATGTTAGAAAAATAAGAGCTCACTGATTAACTTTACTTAATTAGAAATCATAGCTGCAAGGTCAAGAACTCTATTAGTTAAAATTTATTTTATAGAACATGGCTTGGAAGGTGACTGAGGTGCACTAGAGCAAACAATGCTTTTGTTGCAGTTACTCCAGGCTTTTTATCTGACTCTGCAATAATTCAAGAAGATTGGCTGAAGCTTTTTAAAATGCACTGTTGAAATATTATTAGTCTTTATCAAAGATGTAACATAATCCTAGAAAATCAGCACACAGTCTCAGCAAGAGGGACACCCTCTCAGGAAAATGCACATAAAACACAGACACGGAAAGCCGGAGTCCTACTCGCCGATACCATCTCTTGACACGTCGCTGTGTAGCAGCGGCTGCTGCAGATTCTGGGGTATTTGCGGGCATTGCCAACTGCTTCCCCCATTGTGCTTCTTCTTGTGCATTGGCCAAATTGTTCCCCTGAACCAGCACAAAGACTTATCCACTCTGGCAAGCCACCAAAACCATCCAGTCCACAAAACACAAGATATGTCAAATTTAGCCTCTGGACTGGCTAACAGCAGCACAAATAAAAACATTCAGAGGCGGTATTCTCTGCTGCTTAAAGATTCATGGCATATTCTGCTGAGTTTTAGTAGCAGAGAAGTAAAAAATGAAACAGCTGTACCCTAAGTTTTCCAGGGACTGGGATGTTTTTGTTGCAGATTAATCCTTTTGGAAAAAAAGCATAGTTTAACTTCAAACACACCTAAGTGCTGGACTTCATTTGGCGCTCATCCTCCATTCTCAAAGCTCCTGCATCATCAAGCTGGATTACAAACTTTCTGTGAGCAGGATTTTGACTTCCAGTACATTGTCTTTCTTTGGTAAAACATAGTTAAAGCTATGTGCAGAAATGTGAATAAAAAATTAAATTATTGAGAGTAGATGGAAAATTCAGAATAAGATCTTCAAAATGAATGACTGGGATATTTGCTTCACAAAACGCTGTGTTTATTACCTGTGGTGAAAATTCTTAGTTTGCTATGAATTTTTCTACATCGATTAGAGTAACATCATAGCTTGTCAAAGAACTGTCTATAAAACTGCCAACTCAACAAACAGTTTTAAGATTCTTCTAACAGGCCAAAATAAAGTACATCTAGTTACTTCTTGTCTGCATTTTGAAAAGAAGAAAAGTTTTGAAACATCTACCTTCGAGTCATATGCTGGACAAATGATGCTTGCATTTTATTTGTTGAGAAAGCAGAACACACTAATTGTGCTTAATCCCATAAATTTTAATGGTTGTCAAATCGGGTGATCGTCAACAGCAGTTTGCATCACTCACAGATTTCCAAGTGATCCATTACCATGAATGAAGAACTACCAGGAGGTCTTCAATCTGAAAGACAGACAAGGGATTGTTCCTAAGTAAACAGCAGTGAATTGTAGATACAACCATGTCTAAATTCCTAATACAGAACTTAATAAGTTATGCTTTTTTTGAATCTACGAAAGACTTAGATGCAGACTAGCTTCAAGACTTTCAGATTTACAAAGAGATCATTTGTCCATTGAGATGGATGATAGGCCTTCCTTGACCTAAGAGATGCCTGCTCAGTTTGGGAGAAAGTTTTCTTTGATGGCCTCCCCATCAACTTTGTATTTGGACTAGAAATGCAAAGAGTGTATGAACCTTTATCTCAGATCGGTTCAACTATGGTATAACCCAGCTGATTTCTTCAGGCAATTGGTGTCAGAAAATGAGATCCTGTACTTAGATCCAAATGTTCAAATACTCTTATAAAATGATCCTGTTGTCTCTTTTTATGGCAAAGTACACTTTTAAAAGACATTTGTGCTATGCTGAACTGGGCCCGATATCCCCATATTGTGCATCCAACAGTGATCATAAATAAATGAGAAAAATAATATTAAAAAAAAATTTAAAACATATTTCCCCTAAATTTTTTCATGATACCTTTTGTGCAGAGCACCCTTTGGCCACGAGCTGTACCTCCTTGCTAATGTAGATAGATAGCATTATTAAAGTATTGACAGGTTCTGGACTGCAATCCACTAGTTCTGATCTTTATAAAGTCTTTAGAAAGAAAAAAAAAAAAAAGATAGGGCAGAAATAGACACTAAACAAAATCCCTGGATTGAGATGCTCCTGGGTTGCGGGGCTGTCAGTGTTATAAAACTAACTCCTCTGAAGATCAGTTTTGGAAATGTCTTTTTATCAAAATCTATATCAAAACACCAGATTTCACGTGTCTGAAATCCTGATTCAAAGTCTGTGGTTTGAACCTATTTCTGCCTTTCTGTTGGTTCAGTTTGCAGGAGACATTGTGGGAAGTTAAACTCACAGATACCTTGTGTAATGATCAACAAATTAAAATTTTAAAAAAAGGAAAAAGAAACTAAAACTGCACCACCCTTCAGTCAGTTGTTAACCCCTGGGGAGCTGCTAATTTTTCCAACACAGCTGCAATGAAACAGCTTTATCCATCCTCACGCTTCTATTCTTTAATGGCTTTATTGTAGTTAAAATGAGTGGGATTTGTCTTTAAAATTACCTGTTTTAAATAGTTCCAGGTATTTACTTTACATTGTTAGAATATTTTTTTCATATTCAGTTGTAATACAACTTGATGTAGCAGGACAGCAGGGGGAGAGGAGTCTTTTGTAGACAGGTTTGAATATATGGTTCCATGGATCAGCTATTTGTTAATTTTATGCAGGCTGTCTCCAGTTTCTGCATCTCACAGTTTGGGCACAACAGGAGGTGACACTGTTAACTGTTACTCTTTTCACTTACTTTTTTTCCACTAGCTGAACATAAACATATCATTACACAGTTACACTACACTATATTTAGAGTTGATTTTTAACTATCTATTAGATAAAAAGACTAGAGCTGAGCTAAAATACCTGGAATGAACTGGGAAGGTCTAACAGAATGGCACTACCCACAGAAATTCTGGTGTGAGTAAGGTATTTCAACACTGTGACGATACTATCTATTTCATTTGTTGCTGAGACTTCTCTGACGTGACTGGACAAATCAAGTCTGTGTGATGTGGTGAGTGGGGGTGGCTGTCAGTACTTTGCGTTGTCCAGATACAAATAGTACGGGGTCACTGCTGTGGGGCTCCCTACATGGGAAAGGAACTCACAGAATCACAGAATCTTCAGAGTTGGAAGGGACCTCTAGAGATCATCTAGTCCCACTCCCCTGCTAAAGCAGGATTGCCCAGAGCACATTACTCAGGACTGCATCCAGGCGGGTTTTGAAAATCTCCAGAGAAGGAGACTCCACAACCTCCCTGGGCAGCCTGTGCCAGTGCTCTGTCACCTGAACCGTAAAGAAGTTTTTCCGTGTATTGGAACGGAACTTCCTATGTTCCAACTTGTGCCCATTGCCCCTCATCCTGTCACTGGGAACCGAGAAGAGCCTGGCTCCATCCTCCTTCAACCCAGTCTTTAGATATTTGTAAGCAATAATAAGGTCTCCCCTCAGCCTTCTCTTCTCCAGGCTAAAGAGTCCCAGCTCTCTCAGCCTTTCCTCATAAGGGAGATGCTCCAGTCCCTTGAACATCTTAGTTGCCCTTTGCTGGACTCTCTCCAGCAGTTCCCTGTCCCTCTTGAACTGGGGACCCCAAAACTGGACACAGTATTCCAGTTGTGGCCTCATCAGTGCAGAGTAGAGGGGGAGAATGACCTTCCTCGACCTACTGGTCACACTTTTCCCTATGCAGCCCAGGATTCCATTGGCCTTTTTGGGGACAAGGGCACATTGCTGGCTCATGGATAATTTACTATCTACCAGGACGCCCAGATCCTTCTCCTCGGAACTACTTCCCAGCAGGTCCTCCCCTAACCTATACTGGTGCTTAGGATTCTTCCTCCCCAGGTGCAGGACCTTGCACTTGCTTTTGTTGAACCTCATTAAGTTCTTCTCTGTAAGCTTTCCTTTTTTTCCTGAGGTCCAGCCAAAGCTCTCTACTCAGCCAGGCTGGTCTTCTTCCCTGTCGGCTCGTTTTTCGAGCCATGGGGATGGCCTTCTCCTGTGCTTCTAAGAGTACCTGCTTGAAGTAAGACCAGCCTTCCTGGGTGCCTTTGCCCAGGCATCAACAGTAAGTCCCTCAGAGTCCTTTTTTTTCTGCCTGAGGGCAAGGACTATGTCTACGGTGGGAAATCTGGTAACATTTCCTAAATCTGACTTGGCATCCTGAGTCTGCTTCTCGCATATCTCTCTCCAATATCTGGCTCCTTGCAGAGAAAACACAGGTCTCAGGCCAGGAGGGAAGCATTAGATATTCCAGTAGATCCCCAAGCTTGGATATTCATGGGATGACTCAGGAGCATGCTGTGGAGCACACCGGTTCTACTGCATAACTCAACATGCATGCCTAATTTTCTGCCAATGTGTTTATATATAATCATTAAAACTTGATGAGATTAAGTTATTGCCACTGTAACCTTGGCAAAAGACTTGCCAGACATCTTGTCTCACAGAACAGGGATGCCCTGAACAATGAGATTTCCTTACAGCATCTTTACCTGCTGGGACCATAGGGAAAGGCATGAAGACGATGTCTCCACCCATCCCCCATTTGACGAACAAGTTAAGGAATTCACCTAAAAAGTGCAATCTTTTTTCCACATCTCATCTGAACATGACCTGAAGCACAGATTCAAGTGTCAGTCATCAACATCTGAGCTGTGTGTTTATAAACCAGGCTGGCAAATTCTTCACATGGATCTCTATCTTTGTCTCCTGCAGGAACTGTTCTGCTTTGTGAAATGATAGGATACACTGAACTTGAGACTTGAACCCTTCCACATACCAGCTCAGTGCTGTAACTGCTGGTATAAAGATCTCTTCTGTTCTGTTTTTTTGTGTGTTTTTTTTTTTTTCCATGAGAAAAAGGTGTACCTGGCTAAGGCATCTAGCTCTGAATGGCTGAAAGTGTTAAAATATATTCCATGTGTTCAAACTGCTCTCTATGCTCTTCCACATTTGGATACAATATTTATAATAAGGAACATATATATACCACTTAAAAATGTAGCATTTGCCAGCAGTTCCCATATATCTGAGAATACTGCACCTTTCCTCTGTATTCTGAAAAAGAAGTATTATAAACTCACCATCATTAGGTGATAGCTGGTAAGTGACTGATTATTCAATGACTTCTCCTTGGTTGAAATTCTGTGTTTATCCCTGGGGAAGGGAAAATAACTTTTTAATATACTTAGCAAATTTATTTTGTTGGTGGCCTGTTTCTTACAGTGCAGAGGTTTTCTACATAAAACCTGACAGCTATAAATAACTACATGGACCAAAGTAATCTCTAAAGTAATTGTATTAATTCAAATGAGGTCAGTTGAAGTATAAATTGGACTCTGTGATGCTTCAGTAATGTAGCTCACTAGTACAAAAGAAGAGTCAAACACCCAAGACTGAATCTCTTTCTCTGAGAAACAGAGACCTAATGGGGGAGCACCTATACTGATGGTAACTGTTCTGCTTATGTATCTGAGCTGTTATATACTGTGTTTTCTGCATGTTCAGTCTTAAACACACCCTGGAAAGGAAGTGCTACAAACATTGCCTGTCTTAGACATCTGTGCTCCAGTCAGAGTCAAAGCATCTGAGCATCCTTACATTGAGCCTCAGGTACCTTGAGAAAAAAATAAAAATAAATGCAGGCATTTCCTTCTTATGCATAGAAAACAAGGTGCCTATTTTAAAAAATGAGTTTAAGAATTGTTCTGCTGCTGGAAATGAACATCAGGTTTCATGTCGTTACTGGAATTTTAGTTTTAATTTTGGGTGCTGCTTCACCAGTGCGCTGCCTTCAGTGATGTCCCCATTCTGACATAATAATTTGTGAAATAAATCTCTGACCTGGATCAGGAAACTGATCTGGCTTTAAAAAAAGCCTCCCTCAAAATTTCTGTGTTATGATATTGTTGTTTTTTAAAGCCAGAACTCTTCCCTGATTTTGCTCACAGCATGAGCTGCAAATCAGTTGACATCGCTGAAGGATGGGTGAGTGGTGCACAGGGGCAGGTCTGTGTACTCTGAGCCCAAGTTGCTGATACAAACAATATATCATCAAACCATTGCCTTATCTCTGTATGAGAAGGAAAGGATGGATGGGTGGGAAGAAACGAAATAGCAGATTACTGATTGTTTTATCCTATACTGAAAAGGAATCAGTACTCATAAGGATATATGGTCTTCAAACCATTTTGCTTCTTAGTTCCCATATTTCTGGAACCAAACCAATGTAAAACTCTTGAAAGAAAGAAAGAAAAATATTTGTACCAGATTTAGCTGGCTTAAAGAATGGGCATGTAAGTGAAAAGGTATTGAACCATGAGATCTGACTATACCTATTCAGGATCCCCCACTGCTGCACTGAGAGGAGACCTATATGACATTTAATGTCTTCAACTTAGAGCTAGTTGGTTCCCATTAGTGGTGAGGACTCTAGACAGTGGATTGCAGATAAAAACCTAAACCATTGGATTTTCCATGTAATAGTTGCAGTTCACATGGGTAGCAGATTTCAGTAGTCAAGGCAAAATGTCTAGTCTGTGTTTTATTAATTACTGGAGAAAACCCACAAAATTTGAAAGTATTACTCAGTATTTGTACCTTGAATGTTGGAATATCACTTCTTTAATGTGCAAGCAATGTCGGGAAAAGAGAATGCTTCATCTGAAAGAAGACATCCTCAATGAACATACATCTGATTTGTAGAACACTCTTGCAGGATTAGAAAGTTTGATAAGAAACATTAACATGCTTCATTTCATGTTGGCGCAGAAACATTGCTGAGAAGAGGATGGGAGGTGTATCCTATGGTGAATTGGCATAAAACCTGTTATCCTGCAGAATCTTATGATAATGTCACACTATGAACAGAGGTAGTAGGATCCATAGATATAGCAATAATTGAGGTCTGATGTCTGTTTCTGAGCCTGGATTTTTTTAAACATCTCATATTTTTTGGAAGTAAGAAAGAACCTGGTGGGATGGAGGGGGAGTGTAAGATTTATCGTCTCTGGTTTCAAGTAAACAAGTCAGTTTAGTCATCCTGAATACTTTAGTATCAACAAGAGCTCCATTGTTTCCCATCGCAAATTTTGGAAGCACCACCTCCAGAAACTTTCAGGAGTCTCTTGTGCCTTTTGTGTGCTGAAGCTATTGTACAACCACCACATGCACTTCTGCTTTGCTACTGCAATTATTTTCTCTATTATCTCCCACCTCCAACAACACGAGTGTTATTTCTACCTCATGTCCACATACTGAAGGTTGTGTGTATACCCATGTAATGCAACAGCAAATAACAAGCAGAATTCAGTGTTAGAAAAGTTATGACAGAATCCACAGGGAAGACACCATGTTGCAGGACAAATAGAAATGTTATGACAATGCATAATCCACCATTCAACCATCCTTCTTGTTAATAAATATGCCACTATGAAAAAAAAAAACAACCCTGTAACCAAAAAAAACCCCAACTTGCTAGCTAAAAAAGTCCAAAATACTACAGATGTTATTATAGTTGCCGTGGCGTGTAAACTGCTGAAACTTCCTGTTCAGTGATTGCCTTCTTTATAACAGAGTTTTGAAATGGAGTTAGGTATGGTATAAAAAAATCTATGGCCAATTTAGCCACTCAAGCAGGGCTAGAAATCTCCTGTTTCAGGCTGCAGTGGGAGATAACTTGCCACAAGATGCGCTGATTGGAACTCTGCAAAGTCTCTGCTTCACTGACTCCTGGAACAGACAAAAGCTCTGCATGAATTCAGAGGGGAGCACAAAGCAGGCAAAGGCACTCGCCAGCAGCAACAGACTTTGGAATTTAATAGGGGATTGTTCTCTTCTCCCACTTTTCAAAAGGAAGTCTTGGAATCTGTGTTAATTGCCTTAAAACCCTACTGTCTCAGGGTACAGGGAGAGGAGCAGGAACCAAGTGGTAGAGGATCAGCAGTCGCTGTATGCTTTCTGGCTGACAGGAGAGTTCAGAAGCAATGAAATATATATCAATACGAACAGTGAAATCATCACGTGCTAACAGCCTTGAAATACGGCAAGACTGTTTCCACAGGTTTTGTCACCAAAGCAGAGTTCATACTGGGCATTTGATGCTTAAACAAATACTCAGAAGACTGATTTGAAGGACAGTATTTTATTAAATGAATAAACAGACAGCTCAATCCAAAACCTGTGCTCCCTCCTGCTGACCCTGAGGAAATCACAGAGTACCCCTTCCCAAATCCCTAAGCTTTGCTGTATCTTGTAGCGCACAGCAGAAGCAGGCATGGGCTGAAAAGAAAACAAGCTTTAAACAGAAACCAAATGATTCCAGGATGCATCTGAGACTGGGAGGTGGTTATGAGCTGTCCCAATCCCCAGCCTGAGAAGGGTATGCGTATATGTGCATATATATCCTATATGTGAAATCTTTACTTCGGAACTGCCATAATGGCTCTTCCATTTTAGGAAATCGTCTAACAGTTGCCTACTTTTTGGAGCTATAACTCTATGCATCAGGAAAAGGCAAAACCAAACTTGTGCAAATGAAAATACCAGGTACCTGAGCACAGAAAGATGTCAGAGTCAGGGATAAGAGAGAAAGACAGAGCATGACAACTTATTTACATGTTTTTCGGTAGGTTTTTTTTTTTTTCCATTTTTATATGACATGTACTTCAGGTAGGTTCATGTCACTTGCTATGAACATACAAGGAAATTACGATTCTAAAAGCTGAATGCTAGCAGAGTGGAAAAAAAACCATCAACCTCCCCAAAACCGAGGATTTGCCATCTCAGAAATGCTTTTTTTATGGCAGTACAGGTGGATCATGCTCTTTATAGTAGTCTTCCACACAAGACTGAAAGTTCTTACAAGATCTGTAAATCTGATAATAAAATGTCTATTCAGTATGTATTGAGTAATATATAATGTGTTGCAACTTTAAATATGCATGTTTGTATAGATAATAAAAATAGCCTTTTATACTTTCCCACTCTTTTTTTTTTTTTTTTGACCTGGTTACATTACTTTCTAAATGGTTCTTTTATTTTTTCAGAAATGAGGAAAATTCAGAAAAATATACCAATTTAAAATCTGGAAGACCAAATTCACTTATCATTATAGAAAATAGCAATCGGCTCAACTGAACAAAAATAACTCAGGCAGTTAGCTCTCACCAGCTTGCACACTCTACTGATATATTCCGTTTACTACTTTATATCCATCTGCCAAACCCACCTGGGTTTCAGATGGGGCATTTGCTAGCTCTGTTAATGATAAGCTTCACTCTATTCCCTACGCCATCCCCTCAACACTTTCTAAAAAAAAAAGAAAACATTATATAGTGTGTATTGTGTCATGGTGTGTTAATCTAAACGCTACATTAAGTGGAGAGCATATTAAGAAATATGTCAGAGAGTGTTTCCTTCTCATTATGACCCCCACAATGAGTTACGTAGAAGCCATATAATATACAGTCAAAAGCCAAAAATAGATGGGTTCTGGGAAGGCAGAATTATATTTGTTTTTATGAGGTGCCTTTCACAATGAGGTTACCTCCAAGCACTTACAGAAATGCTGAAAATGCTACTATTTTAGTGGCTTGGTTGTAGAAATAGTTAAGACCTGTCAGAACTGGAAATTAACAGCCACAGGCTCCTTTGTGGGGCTGAAAGGGTGCTGCAGGTCTGCACAGAGGTGATACAGAGACAGTGACCTGTCCCTCTCAGGATCTCACGGTGTGAAGGGTTACCTTGTCCTCACCTTTCTCCAAGGCCCTGGTGAGCCAGGAGACTTTACTCAAGTCATCTTTACCAAGTAGGTAGTCCTCCTACTCTCCGTGGCATGTTATGTCCCCACTCTTTTTGCAGGAAACCGAACTTGGTGAGTTATTGACATGCATCCAACAGAACAAAGATACCCGTTGTATGGCACTACCTTCAGGAGACAGATAAAGTAGCAAGGAAGTGATTGGCTACTTGGTCATTACTACAGAAACATAGAAAATAAAGTACCATTTTGTTTAAGAGATACCTTGCTTAGTGTGAGAAAAAGCCCTTCTAGTCTTTTGAACACAGCAACACAAGGGCTGTATTGCCTCCCTGGGGAAAAATGCATCTCCTGCTAACTCCAGCACTGACCAGGAGATAATGAGGCAGCCTAATGACAGCAGGGTAATAACTAATGGTTTGACTGGGTCATCCCCACTGTGTGTTTTCACATATTAGTGAAGATTATGGGTGATCCTGTTTCGAGAAATAAGATTGCATCAGTCCTTCTGGATGCAACCTCCACGAGGTTGTCCCCTTCTTAAGGCAAAGGTGGCTTTTTGTCAGGCTCCAGTGACTGAAGGGTATCTTAACCTTGTCAGCCTAACTCCAGCAGTTTCCCGTCAGACTTCCTTCACAAACTCAGGGGCTGAAAGGGGATTATTTTTAGCCATTATCAAGTAATTGACTTTCAGCCTTTTCACTTTGCATTTTGACATTGACCTGAGCAATAAGTAGTGCTAGAAACCATTTTGGTGTTAGATGAAGGGTGAAAGAAAGCAACGGTATTTTTACTGGATCCCTAAATCAGTCACAGTGCATAAGAGATGGCTCTATCAGCTGAAGATGAGCAGTGTCAACTGCAAACTTCTCCATCAGAGCAAATTTTCCAGTCTCTGTGGAGAAGATCAGTTGTATATGCATCCCTCTCCAAGCACCTGCACAGGATGTGGGCACACTCAAGGACAGGAAGGCTTTCTGTTCCCCGAATATGCAGGTGTGTGCAACGTCAAGCGTCAGCTCTACATTTTCAGGATCATTTCATAATGCACACATGGTGCAGTTTTGCTGGATGTCAGCAGTCTGAAACTGTTTCCTCACTGACAAAGTTGGGGGAAATACAAAAGTATATGGGCAGCTCTGATGGACGGTTGCTCTGCAGCTCTTTCAAGAAGGGGGATTATTTGTGTTCTGGGCTGCATTCTCCAAACCACATCCACGAAGCCTCCTGCAAAGAAGGCAGGGTTTGGTGAGAAGACTGTATACTGCACTTAACTGTGGCTGAGGAAGGAGTTATTTGTATTTCATTTACAGAAACATGAGCCAAATAATGAGAAGTAAGGCACAGTTGATGGCTCACCATTTTCCAGGTCGTTGCTTATTTTGGTATTTATTTCATAGGATAATTGTGGACTTCCCTCCATGAGCAAAATGAAGTGAGCAGCAGAGAGAGGTAAGATCAGGTTAAAACTCAAATAAAGAGAGGCAAGTGAAACAGTGAAAAATAAGAAGCAGAAAAGCTAAGAATATTTAAAGTCATAAGCAATTAGTAATTATAAGATACGATAAAACAGAAGTAAGGACTTTGCCAGGTAATATTTATGTGGTTCTATGTAATTGCTTCTAAGCCTGATGCTAGTGTTCGGGGTCTGCGTCTTTTCTTAATCCTGCAAAAATGAAATTTCATCCTCCCCAATAGCTCATTTGCAATCTTCTGTATGTTAGGACCCTTAAGTAAATATAGCTGTATATTATAAAAATAATGCATTTAGAAGCAAATTATGATGCTATTTAGACAGTCATTTATTGCTACATTTATGCTGCTTCTATATTTGTTTACTTATATCTTAATTATGTAAGGCAGGGGTGGTCTAATCCTAGCAACAATGAGGGCCAGATGGAGATTTTTGGGCCCTCCGACTGAGCATGTGACATTCCTCCCCTCACAGCTGCAGCCTGACACAGACATTTGGCTGGTGCTGCTGCTGCCAGAGAAAGGAGATGTTTTGGAGGAGGTGAGGGAAAGTGCCCACGCTCCCTCCCACAGGTGACATTGGCAGCTTTGCTCCATGTGTGGAGTGTGTCAGGAGCAGGAGATGGCTTTCAGCTGTTTGCACTGCTTTTGACGAGCAAATGGCCACTCCTCCTCTCTTCCAGGGGAAATACTCTGCCCTGGATGAGGATGTTCAGTGGGCTACCATCTAACCCAGGCAGCAAGACAAGAAGTCCTTCCTAAAAATATTGTATTAGAAGACTGTGAGCTGAGTGTGTTGTGTTGAGAGTTATACTGAAACTGAGGAAGCTCTCTTAAAACAGAGCAAAGCAAACCAGAACAATGTAAAATACCAGAGCTAAATAATACCTATGCTATTCTTCAGGAAATCAGTTTTCACCCGTGAAGGTATAACACGGCAATGCTATGATATTCTACTGATACTGATATATGAATTTTCAACACACACCCCCCCACACACACCACACCCCCATTTACTCAGGTTTTAATACTATATTTGAGGAAGAAATTGCTTTACTTAGGGGAAATAAGAGGAAACATTCTGAATTATATGTCCTTCTCCTGGCTCAACAAACCCACTTTCTCATAGTAATGGGGAGAAAAGAGTGAACAGAAGTTGTCAGAGATTCTTAGGCTTTAGGTCCATACTTGAAGAAAAGACTACTTTTGATATACCATTTTGATGTATATTTATGGTATGGCTTGGTCTCTCTGGTTGTAACTCTTGGACTGCAGGTGAGACTAAAACCAGATGAAGGCTTCCAGATATATCCCTATCCAAAATACTTTGGAAATACCTACCTTCAATGTGAAACAATCCATTCTGAAGTCCTGAGATAGTTCAGTACCATTTCATGTCCCTGACAGGTGACTCATCTCTGGCAGAGATTATTCAGTACTATCTAGAAAAAGGTAGGATTTTATCAGAGGAAGGGGAATCATCCCAATTTTACCTTCAGTTTGGCAGCGAAATTATAACAATCATAAATCTCTCCCAGCTGTCCCTGAAATCTCCCCTTCAGCACATCACTGTAGGGAAGGCAACAAGTTCTGCAGCAATCAATCCCTTTTATATCTCTCCACAGACACATAGGCATCATACTGGAGCTCAAACTATGTTGTTGGCTGAAAAATATAATTGGTAAATCAAATACAAAATGAAATCACTCAAATACTATCCAGCACCCTCATTTAAGCAAGGAAGTTATTGCTGAAATACTTTCTTTACCTTTTAACCCATGCATATATATAACCCAGCAGTTCCTTCTTAATCTTCCTAACCTCTTTTCACCTCAGATATTCACTCCTGTGGGGACCATCTCCCTCATTGCATGACCCATAAATTGCCTCTGTGTACTTTCTTTTTGTCTGTGGTCCTCTATATGGTCTTCTTCCCACGTGTCCTCTATTCCAAGTGCTTACCTCAGGCATTGGACAGCATCGTTTGCACGGTCGTTACTTCCTTGCTCTGTGAATGCTTTTTCTGATTCCTATGGTATGGTACTTTCTGGACTGAATGGATCTCTGGCTGTCAGTGATCAAAGCTGTCAGTTGCTGTTTATTTCCTCACCTCCTCAATTTGGCTCCTGGGAGGATGTTTCAACAGACGTTTTGGAGAGACAGAAAAAACCAATATCCTATTAAACTAATGACCCTTGGCTATGCTATCTACAAATGAATGCAGGCACAGACGATCACCCAGTTTTCTACAGAGGGTCTGTGCACAACACTTTTATGTGTATTTTCTAGCTATAAAATGTGTGTATATAACTTCAAGAAAAAAATATATTATTTCCATTTAACAGTAATTATTCCAATGTAACTATGGCACTCCACTAATTGTTTTCTGGTTATTAAGAATATTAATAAAGTTCATGTTCAGATTTTCTGGCTGAGAGCACTGCTGGCTCTTCTGTTTATTCTTTTCAGAGGACTTCTGTAAAGAATGTCTGAAGCCTTTTTATTACAGTTGCTTTTTTGCAAAATCAAAAGTCTGGGATAAATTTGTTGTGACTAGCTATTAGCAAACAAGATTTTCTATTCAGAACAGCAATGGCTTTTTTCTTTAGGGAAATATAACTGTAATGTGTCACAGATTCAACTGTATCTTCATGTCCTATGATCACGGCACTAATCACAAATAGTCCTCGTGTTTGTACCAACAAATGGTTTCAGCACTATCAACCTGCTATTCAACAGGTTATATTTAATACACATGCGTTAAACACATTTTCTGGGAGGAAGTCTTTAAAGGATGTATTTTACTTTATTTTTTGAGTGATGGTGGAGACCGTGACTGAGGAAAAAAAAGTGGAGAGAGCTCTTGGGAGTTGGAAACAGAAAGATGGAGAACTTTGTTTCATCCACATTGAACAGAATAGATGAGTAGGGATACACAAAGAGCTGCTCAGGATGAGATTTTAGTGTGAACAGAAGGAGAGTGGTCTAAGTAGAGAGGTAGATCTTTGCATAGAAACAGCTGTTGAATGTGTATTTGAATTAGCTGGTGAGGCGAGGCAAGGCAAGGGGAGGTGAGGTGAGGCGAGGTGAGGTGAGGTGAGGTGAGGTGGGGTGGGGTGGGGTGGGATGGGGTGAGAAAGGAATGGAAGGAAAGGGACCCATCATGGTTTGTTGGACTTCACAGGGAGATGAAGGTGGCTGGCCTGGGACTCTAGCAGAAAAAAAGTAACATAAGAAGAATAAAAAGATCCCATAGGGTGTAGTGAGAACAAATCTTCACTATTAATGTTAAGAATATATTTTGCAATTTTAAAAATGAAAGAAGACAGGGAGAATAACAGTTGGAGAAGCAGGGGAGTTCACTTGACAGTTCTTTTAAATTTATTTTTATATGCATTAAAATTTATTAAGCAAGGAGAAACTGAAGAATGTTGTTATTGTGAAGGGAAAGAAGTACCACGTAGAGGGAGAGAGACTATATCATAGGCAAGTAGTGAAGGGTGAGAGTAACCATGCCGGAGTACAGAAAATAGGATCAGGCAGGGCCATAGAAATGGAAATGTGAGGAGACAAGGTAGCAAAAGTTGAGGAGAGCAGGCAACAAACATCTCTATCTGTGACAGAAAAATGTGGGTGCTGTAGTTGAAGGGAAAGGTACAAGAAGGAGGAGCTCAAATTGTACAGTTTGTTAATTTTCTCCCAGAAGAAATCATCCAGCTACCACTGGGAAAGGCAAGGAAGCTTTCTTGTGAGACCTCATTCCCCATAGCTGTATATATTTAATACATACAGCACAGGAACTAAGCAAAACACTATAGACTCTAAAATCATCTCTTAAAAACACAGAAAAAACTGTTTTTATGAGATTCATCAAGAGCTTGTGCAGGTGATCTAACCAAAATTACCATTGCTTGGATAAATGCACAGCTAAAACATGTATTAAAGTATAAAGCACAGGTCATTATTCATTGTTTCTAAGGCACTGTTCATATGGAAAACCAAATGAGAGATCATGAGAATGGTTTTAGCATTATTGTCGATTCATGCCAAATTAGGTTTCTAATCTGTGCATAGAGCTATTATTATTAAAACAAATCATTTATCCTCTTGAGTACACTACTGCTTTGTTTAACTTCAAATGATGTCCTTTACCTACCACTGCTGTGCACCCATCTTTTAACAGGGTTTCTTTTGGCACAGTTCCTTGTTTGTTGAGCAATAGATAGATATGCTTGCAGGGAATGGAAGAAAGATGTGCTGCTGTACAGTACTAACATCCACCCTGTGGTATTTTGAATACACTGGAAACACCAGCTAATGATAGCAGGCTGTGATTAAATCTTTCAGGGCTGTACGGCTGAATGGCATCATTTGGGAGAAAAAAAACCCTCCATCTAAATCACAGCGGAAAAATGCAAGGGAGGAATATGGTAAAAGATTCTGTACCTTGGTGTGTTTGTATGCATTCAGCATGTATAGGAGGTAATGTTTAAAATGGTAGTAGCATTTGGTCTAACCATTTACCAACAGAAGATGCTTCTGAGACATTTCTGCAGCTGGTTACCATTTTATATCTTTTAGCAAGGGAATATTTTATACGATAGCCTTGTGTTCCTCACACAAAGGGCACTAATTATGCAGCAAAGATGAATAAAGCAGCTCAGATAAGGAACATATCAAATTCATATCCTGTGTTACCCCAGAAATCTGATAGGAGATTGAATTGATTTCTATGATACAGATCGCAGTTACAAAAAGCTTTTCACTCATTTCTGGACAGAGTTAGGGCACTGGCACATGAAAATAGTTACAGCAAGGTAAGCTATGGTGTGATTTTAAAGCCCATTGACTTCCATGGTTGCTTCAGTTGATGCTTCAGTGCAAAATCTTACAGCAGAGCAAAGGTAGAACAGATTAACCACATTTTACTGAAGGGTACACATAAGCTCCCTTGTACACAGATAATTCCCACAAACTAAATGGTTTGCTACAAACCTACTTGTTTGCCCATACCATCAGACTCCTGTGCTGCTAATGGTAAACATTATATCTGCATTTTCTCTTTATGTTGAAAATAAAGAAGGATTCTAAAGAAAAAAATAGTAACAGCGTTTAGAAGAATATAGTAATGGTCATCTAAAAATTAAAACTGTCTGTAGAAGGTGTGCTCATTAGCATCTCAGACTACTTGACCATTCTGCTACCACAGACACTTCTAATTATCAAAATATTTTTTCTGAAGTTGTCCTGTTTGTCTGTGGAAGTGGATTAACCCACAGAGCTTTTCTGAGCTCGTTCTGAGCTACGTCTGCATGTTTGGCCTGGGTCTTGATCACACAAAGATTCTATAAGGCACATACTTCTTTTGGGATTCACCACCCTAATCCTCCTCCTATAAGATATACACTGTGGCCCCACTCCATGAACTCCCTGGAACTTAAAAAGTTTTCTACAAACTTACTTCAAATCTAGTTTTTCTAGGAACACTTACAGCGTAGATTGAATGTCTCCAAACCCCGGGAAGAAGGTTTGTTTCAGGATACAGTGCAGCACAGAGACTGGAGATTCAGAGGAATATAAGGCTTTCCAGGCTGGATCAGACTTGTGGCAGTGTTTGTTCTGTGCCTGCTCTCCATGACCCTGCATCCAGAGGACAGCACAACAGGTCTCACAGTGGTCAGCAAGAAGTCATCCACCCACTTATTCTCTCATCTTCATTCCTAATAGTTCGAAGTTGGCTTAAAACCCTGAACATGAGGCTTATGCTCCCTCCCATCATCTATTTTTAGCATTCACTATTATAACTCAGCTTATTCTCAGTATTTTTACATATGTCCAGTTCCCCACTGACTTTTGCTAAACTCCTGGCCTTAGTGGTATCTATTGCCAGTGATTTACGAAGTTTAATTGCACATTGTCTGTTTTCCCCCCTTTTATACATTTTCAATTGGCTGCCTTCAAATTTAATCAAGTGTGTTAATCTGCCACTGTATTAGGTTAGTGTGGCTTATCCTTTCTGAAATTCTTCACTGTCCCTCTGGATGAATAAAATCTAAATAAATTCCTGTTATCTATGAATGTTACTATCTCACTACTTGACCCCATTTCTGGATAATTAATAAATACATTAAATCATTCCTTCATCTCTGATGCAGCCTTAAAACCTTCTGTTGCTAATGTTTTATTACCATGCCTCTCCTGCTTTCTGATTTTAGCTAGTTTTGGGAGCATAACAATACTTTGCATCCTTTTCCTTCTTGTTCATAACTGAATTGAATCCAATAAATTCTCACAAGCAGAGGAGAACATATTTCCTTGAAACATATGGATTCTTTTCAGAGATGTTGTCCATTCATCACCACAGGGTAAACTAACTGGCGCCTTATCCTTGTTTTGGACTTTGAATATTAAAGAACTGATGTGCGTCTCACAAACACACGCATATACATCAGCTCTTGTGTTGTGCACTCACCTGGCTGCCTAACTTTGGAAATTTCCAGAGAACAGTTGGGACTAGTTTTCCCCAGTCCTTGAGGAAAGAGGTGTTTTTCTTTTAATTATTTTGGAAAGTAGCCCTGTATTTGTAGCTTGGGAAAGAGCATCCCAGAGCTCCATCAGCAAAGGCCTTTTAAACAAGCAAATTGTAAATATCTATCTTCTAAAGTGTTTTGTTTAATTCCTTTCTTTGGTATTTCTCCTCTAAGCAAGTGTTCTTTGAATCCCGGCCTCCAATGTGCAGTTACAGGGCCCACCTGTGCACCCATTAGCACAGTGGAGGGTTGGTGTATGGATTTTATGTGCTATACTTATATGAAATCATAAAAGCGTTAATAATAATGGCTTAATAAGATATTAAATATTGTGTGAAAATAGAAAAAGAATCATACCTGACTTTCACTATTATTCTTTAAAAAAAATTGGATCTTTCATATTCCTTTCAAGAAGAATGCCCTCCCCGATACATTCCCAGCATTTTCAAAACCATTGTCTTTTCAGACAATTCTCAAATAATCCTGGGAAATAAAATATGTTTTTGCTCTTTAGTTATTCCACTTGTTTAGAACGTTACTAAATTAAAAAAGCTTATAAAGGACGACATGAAAACCAGCAAAGTATTGAAAATGTCTCTGTTATCTAAAAAGGCATTTTTTCCTCTTTAGTTTAAAATGCTCACACAAAACCTGTATTAATTTTAAATTACTAACTTGAGAGAGAAATGTAATAAAATGTTTTGCTAATGCTTTGTTATCCTTATGGCTTCAACTCCAGCTCAAAAATGCAATTAATTCTGTAACTTACACTCTGTGGCGGATGTCATTCAAGCTGCGACAGCTTATTGGGTAGTTAAAGGGATAAAATCAAGTAGTCATTCTACTAATCCCTTTACAAGGAAACAGCTTTATGCATAAAAAGTGGAACTTATGTGGTCATTAGCAGATGCTACATCAAGCAACCAAAAATACACACATTTAAATTCTTAAGCACAATCTATGAACACTACACAGATGGTTTCCAAGAAACTGTACCTAAATTGATTACGATAAAAATGATCTGCTGCAATTGTTTCTGTCAAAAGGGAGAACAGAATTTGTCCCAATGTGTCGCTCTGCCCACTCATGCAGAGAACCCAGCTGCTGAGACAGATGTTGCTCTAAGCACTTTATTTTAGGGTCATTAAAATGGTTACAGGGGTTAGTCATTCATTGTTTTATAAATTGTGCTTACTAGCTGAGCTCCATAGATGTTGGAAAACTTCTTTGTGGTTGATCAAAAAAAGTTACATGTCATATCACATTTACCTTATGCTGGCAGTAAAAATGGGTGAAACACTTGTGTAGGACAGGATAAGAAAAAACAATTACTCTTTTTGTTTTGTTTAGAACAGCATCTGTACTTAGACCTGATGTAGTACTGGTGCCTGTTCTGTAGCCATATGAAATGCAAAACTTGCCTCAAAGGCCTTCTATCTTTCATTTTAGTTCCTTTAACCATTAAAGAACTTGATTTTTCAATACAGCTCATTCCTGTACAGTCTTTATTCCATGGTATTATGAGCAAGAAGTGTCAGACAAGCAAAGGTTTAAGATCAGTTGATTAGATCAGTGCAGAGCGGGTCCGTCTACCTCCCCGCTGTCTTTGCAAATGCTGCTCTTTGGCAGTTTCAGCATACTCAGGCTTTACTTAGAAATATTTGGCTAAATCTCTTCTCTGTTGGCAGGTTCTATGGTTTTCCATGGCTCATCTAATTCAGGATTGACTTAGCCGTGTGCATGTGATGTATTGGTGCAGCAGCTAATGTGTCAATGAGAAACAGAACAGTAAAAAGATGAAGCTCAGTGAAAAACAGCAAGGTTGGCAGATCCAACTCCTTTTCAGATCATACTGAAGCCTTTTATAGCCTCCACTACAAAATGTAGCCAACTTCCGCTCTTTTATTTCATCTTTGTCCCTATGTACTTGTTATTATGTCGATGGTTCTATTTATCTTCTCTAATTGGTGGCTGAACTCTGGCAGCCAAATTCCTAATTCTAGGTGGCGATCATAGACACAGTCTAAATGATATTTTTCACCTTTCCTTTGCACATTTAGGATAAAGTCAGCCATCTATAAAAACACTAGTGAAAAAATTTAGTATCATTTGACCTGTCTCCTTAAAACATGGCTGCTTTGGCAGTCGGTTGATTTCCTGCACTTTTGCAGAGAGATTAATTTCTCTCCCCTAGCTTAATGGGCTTCATTTAGATAATTGTGGACTGTTCATGTGTAGATCCTCATAACTAAATAACATAGTATGTCCCTTGCTTTGAAAATGCCCTAAAGTTACAATTTTTAAATTGAAATCAAGGTATCCTCAGGCAATTCAAAAGCTGGAAGAATGAAGTTGTCCCCTGACCCCAAATCTGGCCATTTCTGATGTCCAATATCTCAAAATACCCATTAGTTTAGGATCCAGACAGAAGACATTCTCAGAAAACATAATCCCTAAAAACGCAGTGAGATATTCACTACTCTCAGAAGATGGCACATTTCATCCACTTCAACATTCAATTTAAATAAACTGACCAACATGAAAAGAAATTTATCAGAGACCCATATTTTTACCTGGCTGTATATTAAGATCTATAAATTCTCTTAGTTTCACAGAAATTTGAGTTGAGTTTTATTCAATCTGTACTTTGATCTGGCAACGAAATCCTTAAACAGGCATTTTTTTTTCCACAATTTATCAATATTGTAAAACAGGTTCACCCATAAACTGCATCTGTATCTGAAGCAGAGAGGGGACCTTTCATATATAATGTCGGTTTATTAGTTTCATGACAGGAAATTTATTATTGCTTAAGTAAGATGTTAAGATTTGTTGTAACTAGTAGCTGATTTCCTTGCAAAACAAGCTTAATAAGATGAGGGCTATATTAGAGGCTTCGGGACTCACAGAGTGCACTGATCTGCACAGAAAATCACATTTCCCTTCTGCTTTTGTCTTCCAATATCATAAGGTCTTCAAGATAACAACTGTCACCTACTCTGTTTATAAGCAGTATTGACTGTAAAGATTCTTCTTGATTCAGGAAGAGCTTCTGGGAGGTAATATAACATTAAATAATAAAGACCTCTCTTGTCATCTGACATGTTAGGAGGTGAGATTTAGTGGACTAATGCAAGTCCAGAATAGTGGCAGAGCTGTACTTGCAAAACAAATGTCCTTTTTAGCGTTGGTGGTTCATGCATTGCTCACAGAAGAACATAAAGGGAAACATCCTGAAGAAAAGCGAACTTGAGTTCTTAAAAGAGTTTTTGATATTCTGCACACCAGGCATGACAACATAAGGCTGCTCACAGCCTGGGTGTCACTCCAAATTCCATTATACTTACATTAGATGCTGTTTGTTCCTCCTGCAAATGCACTGACAGATTTTTGCAGCCCTGTACATGGGTTTTTTTTGTTTTTTTGGGTTTTTTTTTTAGTTTATGAAAGGTTTGTAGTTATTTTAGCCATGGAGTTGCTAAGAAATTATTAAAGAAAATCAAAGTTCACTCTCATCTACCCTGAACAAAGCCAAACAACATATTCCTGTTTTAGAAACAAATGAATGGGAATTGGCTAGTAAGCCACTTGCACTGAGATGGCTGTGGCTGCAAAAAGGGTGCAATGACTTGATGCACGTTATAGAAATGAAAGTGTTTCTCCTTGAAAAGCCATCATGATACCTAGCTCTAATTCACTTTTTTTTTCTTACATTCTCTTTTTGTTATGTAGCATCAGAGTCACAGCTGAGATGGCAAAGAATAGCAGTATTTGTACTATTGTGGAACAATACTTTCCCTGAAAAGCATAGATTTTATATAGATTGGGAAGAAACACAACACGTGCGATTGTCAGAAAAAAAGACACAAAACCTGATAATAGAAACTCAGTCTGCTGGCACACTACAGCTTTTCTTAAGGTGACATTGTCTAGTGTTAAGATGAACAGTTCCTGCTGGTTTAGAGCATCCCTAAATATAACATAAGCACATCTATACTTGGTCCCACTCAGCCCTTTTAGCACAGCCTACAGTCTTCAAAAGTGGATGCTTAGGACGAAGTATAAGAACAAAAGAACAGTTTTCCCTTTCTCAGAACACTCCCTCAACCTTCAACAATTTGTGGCTCAAGGGCTTCCTCTGGTCCATGTATCCCACCCTCCATGATATCCACAAATTAGAAATACTATTTCCAAAGTATCAAGGAAGAAATCTTGGAGCCGTTAGCATCCCTGCTGTAACTACCTTAGCTTGAACAGAACAGCGTTTTACCCAGATGCATGCACTTTTCACTGCCATTCTCCTTCCCCCACTATGGAAACCACTTTTAATGGGGAGCTTTGAAGCTTGGAACTGCACTTTGGGCACTGACCCCAAGATTTTTCCCCTGAGGTTTCTCCATGGGCTCCCATTCTCCCCCATTGCATGTGCCCTGCCCTCTTTTGCTGTTGTCTTACACCTCCTCCACCACTCTGTGTCCATATGGCTGATCCAAGATGTTCCCCCTCTGCTGCTTCCTGGACTCTCCTTTTCTTTCTCCCCCATTTTTCTCCCCAGAGAAACTCTGCCTTTACTACTGTGATCCTTAAGAAATCAGCATTGTGTAAACATACAGGATGTACCACTTTGATGATAATACTTAATCTTTCCTTCACTAGGTTTGGGTCCTGGACTAGTTTTCGTCATTCCACTTGACTGATGCCAAGCAGCTGTGTTTTTGACTGAACTGTGTGGGTACAGCCACTTTATTAAGTGTTCAAGCTCTTAGGAGAGCATGGAACAGCTCAAATCTACTAGTGCATCCAGACAACTTTGTAAATAGAGCAGCATTTCAGACAGGCATTTTTCAGGAGCATAGTTTGGGAAAAACAAAGTCAAAACTGGATGATCAGTTAGAGGTATTTTCCAAAAAACAGAAAGTGCACCTCACTTTTGAATATCAGCCACTCTAAATAGCCTCAAATTTACCATCTAGAAATAAAGACTATAGTCTTTAGGACATGATTATTAATATTAGAAGATCTTGGCCAAAGATAAGAAGTCTGGAAGACATTTAGATGATCTTCAGGCGATCCCATACATATATACATATCTTCGGTTTGGAATAAAACCACACAAAGTGTCAGTCTGTCACCAAGCTATGGACTACAGCATTTTTATGTAAGACTATTAATTTAAGTCATGTGACAGCTGGAAGGCGAGAAGTAAACATCCTCTGGTCCAACTGAAAATACCTTCTTTTACATCCTTGTATATCTTCAGCATTGTGCATTCTCTCAGTTAAAAAAACCCAAATCAAACAGCTCAAATATCTAGTTAAACTTAGTTCACAGGGTGATAGGAAAGAGAGAACATTAATACATTTGGACTACCCATTCACTGTTGGCTGGAGGATCTGAAAGCACCTGTGACTGCGTAGATGTGTTTTTCTACTCTTGTTGATCATCTTCTAAAGGTTTCTGATGGAAACCACATCCTCTCACCCAGAATTGGGAGGTGTTTATTAAAGACGCTGAAAGCACAAAAAGAGCAGCCTACCCCCCAAAAAATATCTGGTACAGATATGATTGTCTATAATTTTCTCTGTAACTAAACTGTAAACGTGACCTTTGTAAACCAACAGTACTTTCCCAACTGAAAAGGTGTTTCAGCTGCATGGCAGTGTGGTATGTGATTTTGCAGAGCCTTGCACTTTCACCTTTGGGTAAAGTGATTTCAAAACATGATTGTCTTGATTTAGTAATAGACAGACACTTTTTTTTGCCAGTGCAAATGACTCTCCACAGAGCTAAGCATGTGACAACCATATCGCATTACTTTTAAATGACAACTTTAATATTCTGACATTAAAGGAGTGATCACCTTCGACATTAGGTGGAAAGTCCAAGAAAACTAATGGTTAAAATTCCCATTCATCCTGTCATCCATTCCATTTTCTCTCTTAGAGGGGTGTCACGTAAGTTCTATTAATGCTGAAGATTGTGAAATTTGGGGTGAAGGAGGGAGGAAAAAAGCAAAACAGATAATGCATATTCTTTTTCTATCCCAAGCAAATTGGACTTGTTAATTCAGGAATGCCTTTTCTCTCAGTGTTATCAGTGGAACTGGTATTAAAGCTACATAAACTCAGTAGAGAGTGAAGACATTTGCTTTCTTCATTTTGCTATAAACAACTCTTATGTAATTAAATGTCCAGGAAAAAAACAGCATTGTCAGTTCATTGTAAACCACCAGGTCTTATATCATGAGCACAGCACAACAGCTTAGTTAGTGAGCCTACAGGAATGTTTCCTTGTTCTATTAAACACATAAAATTATTATAAAAGAGGCACTGGAAGTGTGTTTTTTCAAGGCCTAATCACTCTTTAGTACATACTCTTAGAAAGTTCATTGGTCTTTTTTCATGTTGGTCTTCCATAGGCCACATACCCATACAAATACAGTGATCTTTCAATATGGAAGTTGCTTCCAGCTGCCTCCAGCTCTCTTCTGACTCCAGAGTGAGCTGTGCCATGAGATGACAGACAAGACACGTAAGCCAGAAGGAAGCCATCCACCAACCTGTCCACAAGCTTTCCAGTTTGGCTGGCTTGAGATGAGTCCCTCAGGCTCCTGACAGGGTATGTACACTCAGTCTACAACCCCCAGGTTGCCTCTGGAATATTCACCTGCTAGGAAATTTGTTAATAAATGTGTTCAGAGAACAAACACACCCTCCCACAGTTCTTTAGTTTGAATTCACTGTCATTGTTGCTGACTGTGCTTACATCTAAATCATGAGGACAAGGCCCAACTTCACAAAAGACTCAGGACTTGAAGTCTGAGCTAAGTGCCAAGTAGCCTGCGTATCGCTGAATGTCTCAGTAGCTTGATTTCTACAGAATAGATCCACAATTTCACACTTTCTGTTCATAGGGCTGTTACCGCCAGGCAAGCTGGGGTTACCTGTTCCTCTCCACCTTCCCATCTGGGTGCTTTTCATGTACAACAAATATCAGTAAATTTGTCACACTTCGAAAGTGAAATTATATACCTCAGCTTTACTGGGATGTAGTCATGCAAAGAGATAGCACATAGTAGCAAGTGAACTTTCATGTCTCACCTTAATTTATTTTGCAGGGTGTTGGGGTTTTTTTCCTCTGGAAATAATCTTTCAAAGACTTACTGACTATTTTCTGTTCTAAGGTTTGAATTTCCTACCTAAAGGTAGGAAACTGATGGGCTCTTGACTCACTGACAGCTGGTAAAGAGAAGAGGCACTTTCAGGGGACAGCTGACTTTAGGTAGCCTGAAGTATGAGCTGAGGAGCCATCCAGTACGTCTGGAGTGAAGACTTCACTCTCCTTTCACCCTACAAGAATACTTTCGCTCTTGCTCTTTCTCTTTTTCTGTCTCTGTGGCTCAGTGTTTATAACAAGAGAAATCGATTTTTTTAGCATCTTTTTGATATATAATTCTCTGAAGATGGTGGAATATTCAAAAAACCAGCTTTAAACATTTTGCAACAGGTGTTTCTAATAAGTTAAAGATTAATCAAGTAAAGCTTCAAATATGTTTGCTGGAAGACCAGCAGTCTAGTGTTGGTCCAGCAGGGGGAATTCCTGGTAATAATAATTAGAAAACTTTCAGATGATGCAAGGATAATAACGTTACTTTGATCAAGTGCAAAAACAAGGTGGTAAAAAGAAGCCCAGCCAACAGGAAACCGGTGTATTAGAAGAGAGAATGAAGAAGGCAAAAGAAGAATACATACTGAAATATACAAACCGAACAATCCAGATGGAACAAAGTAAGCAGCAGGTCAGCATCGGTTACAAGGAGAATACTCAGCTTTGATCCTGTAAGGCTACAACTTTTTTCCTCAGCTGCTTTGTTGTAGCTCAGGCCAGGGTTAAACTGGTCTCTAGTTTTTTTTCTGATGAGAGAATCTACCTGTCAGCTGCCATTAACCCTCAGCTCACTAAGGGTGAGTGTGCACTGTTGCACCTATTGGAGGAAACTAAACAGAAGCACCAATTTTTTTCTCAGTTTTTCTCTGTTTTCTGAATAGCACCCAGTATATGGCACAAGCATTTTACAAAGCCTCCTTTTCCCAGGGAGCACTTTTTAATTCAAGGTAAAACAATGATTCAGAGCTAGAGAGAATGGTGTATTCCCTTGTCATCCGAGCTCCACAGCTCTGCATCTTTCCTGTACAATGTTTCTCCAGCTGTAGTGGGTGCAAGGTTACAGATCAGGTTATTATTACTTTCAGGATCTAGTTAACAAGGTCTGATGAAAGCCAGTTCATAATATTTGCTTAATAATGTTATCAGGATGAAGTTTATTACAAAGAGGAGAGTGAGCAGGCTGATAAAGCAGCTTTTGAATTAAGACTTATAGGTAGCTTGGCAGAAGAGATATGGAAACGCCACCTAAATCTTGCACTGAACTTTTCATCCAGAGAACTTAAAGCACTTGGAAAAGACACTTCAAGGTCACATGTGGAGATTTTGGAATTGGCAAAAACTGAGAAGCAACTGAGCTGTATCACTGATGTGAGGAGACTGCAGTGCTGAGACCACAGATTAACGTTACTACGCTGATATATCTGATAGCAATGGGAGTTACTAGGAATGAACAGCGCACTGTGCTTTACCCTGAATACATCTTCGCTGTGCGCTTATGGAAGCCAAGGCATAGACAAACACTCTTCCTGCGGCAATAATAAATCTACCTCTCCCAGCCCTTGGTCCTGTGATCTAAGAGTAAGACTAACAGCACTCTCTTTTTCAGGTATATTCAGAGCTATTATATGCTGGTTACAGAGACTTTCTAATGAAACATAACTGGTGCTGACTCAACTTAGATACTAAGGGAAATTTTCAGCTGGTGTAAGTGCATGTAGTTGTTTGAGTCTTCAGTTCTAAAAAGTGGGTCCAGCATGGAGATACCGAGGAAACAGTCCCTAAATAAGGCAATCTATATGATCTATATTATATGATGACATCATTCAAAGGAGAAAAAGTTGTTTTAAACCAATACATTTTATCAAGGATAATTTCATTAAAATGGATCACCTTTTACACTGTAGAAATATTTGAAAAACTGCTAAGTATATTCTGGACTAGATATTTGTGTATCAAATATTCTTGCAGTGTGGAAGTGATGCCTTTGTAACATACTCCAGTACTGTGGCATGCTAACTTTGCTGTTTGAATTTTAAGCATTTGGCCCTGTAAGATGCAGTTTCATTTTAACAGTACCAGCAGAGATTACAAGATGAGCTAAACAAATTGTGTCCTGCCAAAGAATCCAGGCAAGTTACTTCATTTTATAGGAATTTACTTCATTTTATAGGAATCGTGCCAAAAGGTTTCTATTTTTATCTTTTTAATTAACACCCAATATCTTTCCCTCCTGTTAGTGTTCTGTTGCCCTCTGACTGTTTTTAGGTCTGGGGTCAATCCTGTCCTCATGGAAATCAGTTTTAAATCACTGTAATGTGAATGTGATTGAGATTCATAGCAAGTTATAAAACGTCTGCCATGGTGCGGTTTTCTGTGTGATATTATAAAGCCAGTCCTCCAGCCCTTCACAGGGGTGGAAAGTTTGCTAGCAGAGCACAACCTGGAAGGTCTTCAGTATTCACACCACAGCTTTACTGTGATGCTATCGAAGGAGAGAAAGGCAGCTGAGGTGAAATGATAATTAGTCTATTGGTCTTTGTGCAGGAACTTCTAAAAGGGTAAATATTGATGATTTGGTTTTGCTGTTTTGAATCATAGTAGCACTTGGAGATTATTCCACTGCCATTGAGGTTAATGGTGAAACTTGGACAGGGTCTGCCTGCTTGCTTCACATCAGCTATCAAACAGCTGTTGGATGATAATAGCTGTCAGATAACAACAAGCTGAGCTGAATTTGAACCGGGAAAATTTTACACAGTTGGTTTCTAATGTCACAGGTTGTCTTTTTCCTTGTCATGTTGTTGGTTTTAGTGTATACCTTCAGCAAACTGTCCTTTCTGCCTCCATTTTCTTAGGGAACAGATTACATGCATATTGCTGCCACCTTAACAGTAGCAAGTTGACTAAGGACTAGTAATTGATTCCCTGAAGTCGAGAATAGATATGTCTGTTGGCTGAATCCTGAGTATTTTATAGTAAAGCGTCAGAGGAAACCAAACCATCATGCAAACAAATACAGAACGGGAAATTTGTCACCTAAAATGACATACTTGGTTTCAGTTGTTCTCTCTGTTTCTTCTAGCAAGATGTTGACAGGAACTATTAGAGCAGTTGGTTTCTTCTGAAAGTGAGTTGCTCTGCTGAGGCATTGCTTGTCTGTAACTGAATAATATATTTTCTAATATAATAATCAGCAAGAGAAATCAGTATCACATATCAAATTGTCTATAGAAATAAATAATGAGTGACATTAGGAGCCTAAAAATATGCTTCTTCTATTGAGTAGGTAAGTGGTCTAATCCAGCTAAAGATATTGAAATCACATGAATTAAAATGGGAAATAGAGCAGGTCTTGTATCACCTTCATAAAATATTTAATGTCTAACTTTTGGTAATGTCTTGCATTGTGATTGTCCCCTGCAATGAACATAATAAGGAGCTTCTGAGAAAACATGAGTGGCTAGTGTTTGCTGCTTTGATCACGGCAAACTGGCTGTACTGAGTTCAGTGTCATCCAGAACTTATGACTCAAATACTTCCTATTGTAAATTTTCAGGGTAATTTAGTCATCAGATATGAAAACATCTAAAACAAAATGGAGATTTGCAGTAACAAGTTGATTGGCAATATAGTCACAATCAAGCTGTCTTCCCAGCAAGATTCTCAATGGGAAAAGCATTTGTAAAAGGGGTGCCATAGGCAAAATTCTCATTAATGAGGTTAATTCAGTTCATGTACTGAAATGCAAATTATGTGGAATATTCAGATTAATTCAAACAAACTTATTAATACAGAAAGCAAAATGAGATAGAAATACAAGTGTGTAAATATTAGTTTCATTTTGATGGAATAAATATCACAAATATTGGAAAATGAAACTAGCAATCCTTGCCTTTCAGGTTTGGGTTGTTTTTTTTAAGTAATATGTTGAAAGACTGCATTGTCTCCATAAAAGTCTGATATACTTTTGAAAGTAAAGCATGCAATTTGTCACACCATTTTTGTTTTCTTTTTTTTACTTTGCATATATTCAGTAATCTCCTGACATGTCTCAGCTAAAATTATAGCCATATTGTTGTCAAATTGAAAGAAATTAGACATGTTAGACATTAGAAATGTTGCCCACCCCAGTTCTCTGTTCTTCCTAATGGGATTCAGCTGAAGCTTTCAGTGGAGATGAAAATGGTGTGTGAGGCAGACAGCAGATATGACTGAGCAGAACTTATTCTGTTTCTACCTTCTGCAAGAGGACAATGGGCCTGATTTTAGGCTGAAAATTTGGGGAAGACTCTGCCATTTGACAGTTTGCAGTTTGTCCTGTGAGGCACTGGGGAATTAAACGTACGTCCCCTCTAGGCTAGATGGATTTTAGAGGATGACTGACATCTGGTGTTGAGGGAATGGACACTTGGTTTTCCATGGTGATAGTAAGCTGTTCCAGCTGGAAGGGTGTTGGGTCGGATGGCAAGGAGCGGCAGAGATGAATTCCAAGGCAAGCTGATCATTTTACAGCTGAGTGAGCAGTGTGTACTGCCATGGACAGTTTGGAGTCTTTTCTAAGAACACTAGGAAGAATTTAAATGCTGTGAACGAGAAACGCCTTAAAATATCTACAGGGTACGGATTTGACAGAATACTAAGTGATTAATAATTATTGATCCCATATATCACAGCCTAGGGCTTTAGAGTAACTCTGCACTTTCTACAGGATAACATTGTGAAACATGTTTGCTAATTAGCTATCATTGCCATGAATCTGCATTAAGAAAAAGAACTCAGAAGTGATTATTTTCCTTCACC
The DNA here is from genome assembly GCF_000708025.1 of Charadrius vociferus. Taxonomy (NCBI): domain Eukaryota; kingdom Metazoa; phylum Chordata; class Aves; order Charadriiformes; family Charadriidae; genus Charadrius; species Charadrius vociferus. The sequence goes on along the minus strand of NW_009660184.1, from coordinate 458,975 downwards.
ACCAGGCAGCATACATCCCAGCATCAATGTGACATATCAGATGCCAGTCACCAGTTATTAGGTATAGGTTATAATCATATCGAATCTCATGTCAACCAGTTTGTTTTGGAGGGTTATAGGCATAGGACAGCAGATGGTGTAGACATAAATACGTCCTAACTGCCTTTACAGCAACTGATATGTACTAAACCACCCTTTTAATCAGGCTCAAAAGCAGAGTATTCTCTTCTGTTTCATCACTTTGGTTAAGTCAGCCTTTGTCTTAAAATGTGCATGTTGTTACCATCTTTAAATATATTCACTGTTTTCCCTGGAAGACGAGCACGACATCTCTGGAGACTTCTCAATTATGAAGCATCACTAAAGAAATGCATTTCTTTATCACCACAGTGCAGGTGAGACCCATCTCTGAACTACCAATTCACACTTTAGGAATCGTCAAAAACTTCAGATATGTGCTTTCATTATCATCCTCATAATACCTAGTTACGAAAAATGAGGGATACTACAGAAATCAAATAGCCTACTTCATTGTATATGCAACATTAAAAATGTATACAGAATTGTATACAGACATTTGAAAATGTGCCATGTAATAAGCAAATAGCTTAAATACCAGATAGAGAAAACCATAATAGAAATTCATAAACAATGACCAAAAGTAATTGTTACAAGCAAGACCAATGAATTGCAGAATAGGGAAGAATCTAGCTGGAGATACATGTTTTTTAAATGAAGATGAAAGTGTAATTTAACCGTAATTATGACACCAAAATTGGATGGCAAGCAATACAAGAGAAAAGACTGAAATGCTTAAAATGTCCAAGAAACATTTGAAAAGTAGGTTACTTTCAACACATTGTAGAATCAATGTTTGGAAGTGAAGAAGAGGAGAATTTATCTAAGAGCTGAGCATCTGTTTTAAGACAGTCACCTGGACCTTCTCCTTAAGGCAGTGAAGACAAGCAAAGGAGCCTTCGGAAAACTGACTAGCCCTTCCTAAGACAGGTGTACAGACGAATGAAATAAATTGTTCTCTGATGGTGTCCATCTCTATTCATTGATGTTAGAAGGAGATGCGGTAAGTTGTCAGAGCAAACACTATGCTTTCTGTGGAATTTGGCTCAAGTCAGAGGATGTAAACACTCGATAATGAAACATAAACATGTAAAAGAAAATCCATATTTTGGCCATGCCAGATCTTATGGTCCAACTTTTGACTGTATATTTTAATGACGTGTTGACAAGCAAGCTTTCATGTGCTCTTGGATTCTTCCTCCTCTAATTTCTGTTTTCTAGTTATTGCAGTTATAGTTAATACGCACACTAATGCAATTCTAAAAGTGCTTTCCATGGGCATTTATTTAATGACATTTCTAAGATTTTATACTTCTCTGAAGCTCGTGGTTGTGGAACAAACATCGATTTGCATTACTATGGACAATTGAATCAGAACCAAGCTCAATGTCAAATTCTTCTCCTTGTGTCTGAAAAATTATTGCTGTTCTTGATATGTCTAACACCTGATACCTCTAGCCTGAGGGTAAAGGGATAAGGGAATGGACTTGACTTCATTTCTTAGCCTGCAGTATATCAAAGCAAAAATTAATGTAGAAGTTGAGGAGGATGTCTGCTGTAACTTTCATTTTCTAATTTAAACGTAATGAGCCAGCATTTCAGTAATGAGTTATTTAGGAGAGCATACAGAAAGCATAGACCACAATAATGTTATGAACTGTAGGTTTACATTGTCCACATAAAGAGTGAGATCTCTAACAAATGTTCAGTCTTGCAAACACAGAATTCTGAATATGTGGAACTGCCTCCACTGTCCAGTAAATATTTTGGCCTGTTATAAGAAGTAGCTCAGCTTGAATTTGTTCTAGAGACATGAATAGTTCTTGATGTTTTATATACCTGTTGGTCTTAATTTTCATAGGATCATAGGATGATTCAGTTTGGAATGGGCTTCAGGAGGTCTCCAGTGCAATATCCTGCTCAAAGCAGGATAAGCTATGAGATCAGGCCAGGTGGCACTGGGGTCTACCTACTCGGGTCTTTAAAACCGCCAAAATGGAGGCTGCACAACATTTCCAGACAACCTGTTTGACTGTTTGGCTGTCCTTGTGGTCCAAAGGTTTTCCTTACATCCAGACTGAATATCTGTTGTTGCAGCTGGCACTTATTGCTTCTTAGCCTTCCGCCATGCACCTCAGGTCCTCTTGATAACCTCCTAGTAGGTACTCGGAGGCTGCTGTTAGGCCCTGCTGAAACTGTCTGTTTTTTAGGATGCATGATGCACAAGCCCAGCACCCTCAGCCTCACTCATAGGGCAAGTGCTCCAAGCCTGGACATCTTGGTAGCCCCCACTGAATTCAGTCCAGTATTAGAATATCTTCCTTGTGTAAAGGGCCCAAACCCATGTGCAGTGTCTAGATGTGGTCTAACAAGTACTGAGCAGAGCAGGGTAACCATTTCCTACAGACTGTGCTTCTACTCATGCAGCCCAGAATGTTGCTGGTCTTTGCTGCCAGGGCACACAGCTCGTCTACGTCTACCTTGTGTCCACCAGCATCCCCAGGTCCTGTTAACACAGCTGTTTCAGGGCCCTGAATACATCAAGAACTTAATTGCCCTGCCCAGCCTCCTCTGGGATGCCCACCCACTCCCTCTGCCCAGGACCACATTTCAGTCCCCTGGGGCCATCAGTTCCTTGCAGTCAAACCACAACAGTGCTGGTTTCCAGGCCTGTCTCTAAATCCATCCCCTTTTGCTCCTAGCTGGAACCCCTGGCTGTGTCCTGGCCCCAGTTCATCACTCGCTGTGTTGGAGACTACCAGTGGACCTTGTTACCAGCCCCGTGGGACTGTGCCACATGGGTGGGGGCATAGCCAGCACTGGGTCACCCTGAGCTCCAGCTCCTTGGCCCTCGGGTTGCTGCTGGCCCATGCTGCTCCCTGGCAAGATGCATCCCTGACAGGCAGCCCCAGCCTGTATTGCTGCCAAGATTTCTTTCTTCCCAGATGCAGGACTTTGCATTTGTCCTCGCTGAATCTCATAAGGCTCCTCTTGGCCCACTCCTCCAACCTGGCTAGGTCTCTCTGAATGCCAGCCTTGCCATTTTCCTTCATAATATATGTATGCAAAATATACACATATATACATAAATGCATCACTGCCCTACATTTTAGAGTATCAAAATGGTTTAAATATATGTCACCCTTCATGACTATATATGTTTTTACAAGAGCTACAGTGTTAATGAAATTCTCTACAATAACCGTGCTGTCTACAGTGTTTGACACATAGAAAATAACTCGCCTAATTCTCAAGTGAAGAAGCACCTCCCCCTCAATTCTTAGTTCTCCAAATAAGAACTAAAAATTACTATACCATTTCATTGGCTCAGTCTTATTAAAAGCAGAATAAATAATGCAGTAGTTGCAATGTTTACCTAAATTTGTAAATCTTTTGAAGTTATAACAAATTATTGAGGCTAAATTTAATTTCAGCCTCTGTTTAAGGACCTGGTGCACTTGTACTTCATACCACTGACTTTACTGCACCATTTTTGCAGTATGTTATTCTACTTGGAAAATGGTACATGACTCCTATGGCAAGAGATAGTCCCCAGTGATACCGTATAAATCTTATTTTAGTATTTCTGGATGCAGCTGAAGCATTATTTTTAGAAAGATCATATTCTGGGCAGAAAGGGTTATTTAACGCTCTCTATTCTTTCTAGCTATCCAGAAAGATCAGATCAAAGACATACAGAGTTGACTACATTTTCCTAAACATTTGTTTATGTCTTTCTTGCAATATGAAGATTATTTATATTCTTAGTAAATAACTGAAATGTCAACATTGTGTTCTGGTTTTTTTGCTGGATTGCAAATAAAAGTTTTCTAAATAGTCACATGATCTGGTGAATTTCTCACAAAGAAATATGGTTAGATTGTGCCTTGATGATGCAAAAGATTCAGGATTAATTCCTTATTCCAAATAAAAAACCAAAAAGGGCTGAAAACAGTCCAGGAGGCTTATGTCTTTCTACTGAGTCTATAGGATACCTAAGCTATTAATTAGGGAACCTCAGTTAAGTTCCTGAAATTAGACATTGTGAATTGGATGTTTCTTATCCACAGAATATTTAATTACATGATACCAAACAGTTGCAGAAGATGGGATAAAAGGCTTTGACTCTAAAAAAAGCACTTTCCTGCTATGAGACCTAAGTGCAGATCCTTATTTTGAATGGAGCGGATGCGAACTCTGCATGCCAGATGAGTGCCCTACGTGGTCTCTGTTTGTCTGTCTCTCCAGAAAATGGGTTCTGGCAATGAGGTATGTTAATGACAAAAGAAATCATATTACCACAAAAAGGTTTGGTTCAGGTAAAATTTGTTGTCCAGTTAGTAAATAGATTTTTTTTTTCTGAGTGTAAACTACTCATCAACTGCTGTTCTGAGAGACAGACACAAACACACGTGAAAAGGATAGCTCTCTGCCCAAAAAGGAATAGAGAAGGTGTAAAAAGGCAGTATTATCCCTTTTTCACAGATATGCTATTGAGGGATTGAAAGTGCAAGCAAGTTGGCAAGGGATAACACAAACAGCCAGTGGTAGAACCTGGCGTTCAGTCCGGTTATTCTATACCTCACTCTTCTGCAGCAACTCCAAGGCTGTTCCTCATATTAACATTTGTTTAATTCTCTTGCAACTGGCTTACTCTGAGCTTGTCATCTAGATAAAGATTAAAGAAATACACGCCAGCCATATGAAAAACAGAATACTCTGTCCACTCAGCAAATTCCATGTAGGTGTATCTTTGTGGACATAAAATGATACAAGATGTAAAAGAGGAGTTATACCAGCTTTAAATCCACTCCTCAGTTTTATTTTTATAAACTCCTCGCTTAATAAATTTGGGTTATAGGCATGATTTCACATTGGTATCTGGCCCCACTCTGGTGTAAATATCTTTAGAAATAAAGGGAAAGGAAAATGAAAATGCAGAGGCACAACAAAACCTGGCAAAGTACTTTGAAGAGAGTATCACCAAAGTCCTGTACAAGAAATGTAGCACTTTGAATGGCTTCTCATTCCTCTTCAGAGGGTCTGTGAAAATTATCTAAGGTTTATGCATGCTGCTTCTATATCTTCTGTAACAGTTTGAGAGACTTTATGATGTGACAATTTAAAATAAAGTATCTGTCTTCTTACAAACATTTTCCCTGTTTCCCACTGTCTTGTTTTTTTCTAGGGAACACTCAGCAGTACATGCAACTGCAAATTCCTGTTCTTGGACTTGTTATAGTGGTAACAACATTGAACTTTGGGGGATACAATAAAGCCAAATGTTTTTTTCGTTATTCTTCCTTACAAGCGGCTCTTATAAAATTCAGTGATTCTGTAATAGTCCAAAGCACTTCAGTAATCGTAAGCCTAATGTGGCGGCATTGCACAGAATAGGTCAGGGATATTTCAGTAAAGTAGATTTTCATGTTTAATGGACGTACAGTGATGTCAACAAGCTTCCAACTGGATTCTCCAGAAAACTGACTGGTTACTTTCCAGTTTATTTTTGCCTGCAGATGTCCAGGAGTTTCTATGGGGACTGCCTTGGGTTAAAGACTTTGTAGTGTCCCAGTTTTGTAGCCCCAGGTATCCTTGGCATTGAGAGGGTTCAAGGCTTGCTGAACCTAAAGCTTCTCATTGTCCCATAGTGGCACAGGCTATATGTGAGGCTGTATCATATGGATTAATGTGACTTCACTTTAAGCTGTTTGATGAGCCACCTAAATTAGAAACTGTCAGTGAGGGAGGTAACAACCTACACACCACAGCTGAAATCATTGCTAGATCAGATCTCCAGAGTTCAATTTAATTAAAAATATTGTGTGATAATATTGTATAATAACCCTATATATATGTATAAATAAAATTTACAGTAAGATTTCTTATGTCTCTGCTCAAATTTTTGTATTTTATTTTCTGAAAAAAATACCCTTTTCCCCCCAGAATTTCCAATAAACCAAAATTTCTAAATGTTAACTCCATTCTTTCCAGGTCTGAGGCTTAGGCAGATACAGTTTGAGGTTCTAGATTAAAGCATTTAGTCTCGTTTAAAAAAAAAACCAAAATAAAATAAAAATGTGCAGAACTATGTCATCCATATGGACACAGAAGGGACAGATAGTACTTGTCACCACTTAAAGACAACACTGTCCTGAAATGTAAGCGTGTAAGAGGATAGTGAGAACAGCTTCCACTGCTATTTCTATCTTGTTCCCTTCTACTAGCTGCTTTTTGGGGTGGATCAGAAGGCCTAAGGGATTTGTGGAAGGAGCCAGCCTTCTATTCCCCTAAGCAGCTGGAAGAAGAGCTTTAAAATGGCATATGTTTCTGATTGATTTTTCCCTGTTGTTGACGCTTTGGATGTTTGATTCAGATAATTCATCCAAACTACAAAAGCGCAGAACTGCAGACCATGGATACTGATTTTGATCTGTGGTTTGCAGATGTCCAGAACTGAGGATTAATTCGAGCTTGTCTATAACATAGTTAGCTAGCCTGGGTAGTCTAGAAATTGCACAATAAATCTTGAGAGTTCAAACTGTTTTCTGCTATTTCCAGAATTTTGAGGTATGGTGAGACTGTAAATACCACACAAATTGCCACATCTCAGAATTTTGATCCTTCTGCTCCTCAACATAATTGAAAGACATTAAAAATATAGGCACGATAATAAAACCTCAGTCTCATAAATGGCATTTTCTAGTCTTTCAGAGTTGTTCTACTCATCCATTAGGAGGAAAAAAAAGTGTTTGTTTTCATCTGATGTTTAACACAAATATTGCAATAACACGTTTTCTCCAAGTTTAACCTTTTTGTGTAAGTTTTAATCGACATCCTTTGAATTTCTGCTCTTGAGGCCAGACTCCCTGGTTCAGTTTTGCTTCTTTGTGCCACTTCAACAATGCAAAGCAGCTGCAAACCCAGTTAAACCTGCAAGTCGGTTCAGATGCACAGTTCTTTTGCTCAGAGAGAATGGCTTAAAGTCTCTGGAAGATAACAGTGTACACGACCTGTCTGCTCTATGCTGCTGTCATGCATTGACCATACAGCCCCTGCTTAGGCCTTGGAGAGAGAAGTATGAACTTCAAGCAAATGATGATTCCAAATAAAAAAGGCTTAAATCCCTTCTCTTGAGAGCTTGGCCAAAGCACGTCTAAGAGGCCAACCTATAATTTAAAAAATAAGGGAAACTCTGTAATGGGTCAGCAGGGCCCCTTTATAGTTTAAATATTATGCTGGTTTAGATTTTGGCAATCTTTAGGATTTCATATATCACTCAGTGCCAACTGATAGCCTGCGAGTTGAATCAGTATTTAGCTGACTTGTGGTCCCGTCCTTTTTTTCCACTGGATCGTTGTGGGACTTATGGTTCTCATTTGAACTTGTTTTTATACTTTTGCCAGTTGTCGAATATTTCCCCATCCCCCTTTGTCAATGGGATTTAATATATTTTATGTTTGGGGTTTTTTTAATGAGTATCTCTTTTGTTCAGCGAGTTTCCAATACTGTAGGCAGAGTCCCTTACTCCTTTTAATGTTTGTGAAACAGGGTGGTACTTTGAAGAAAGATCTTTTAAATTGATTACTGGTCTCCATCTTGTGTATGAATATCTTACTGGTGTTAGCCTTCATAGACTTTCCTGATTTCTTAGACAAATATACCATACCTATTACACAAGTATTTAATAACAGATTCTTTACTTCTCCATGGGTTTCCTGTTTGTTTTACTTCATTGGTCTAAACTGTGTAAAGCAGAAAAACAGACATAAATATTACTGAATATCATTATTGCAACATAGGTAAATCATGCCACATTTATATCTTCATACGTGTTGTGGTTTAACCCCAGTAGGCAGCTCAGCCCCACACAGCCACTCACTCACTCCCCCCAGTGTGATGGGGGAAAAAATGGGAAGGGTGAAGTTGAGACAACTTGTGCGTTGAGGCAAAGACAGTTTAATAAGTAAAGCAAAAGCTGTGCGTACAAGCAAAGCAAAGCAAGGAATTCATTCACCACTTCCCATTGCAGGCAGATGTTCAGCCACCTCCAGGAAAGCAGGGCTCCATCGTGCATAACGGTTACTTGGGAAGGCTCTGAATGTGGCCCCCCTTCCTCCATCTTCCCCCAGATTTCATTGCAAAGCATGTTGTCATATGGTCTGGGATATCCTTTTGGTCAGTTGGGATCAGCTGTCCTGACTGTGTTCCCTCCCAGTGTCTTTTGTACCCCCAGTCTACTCACTGGTGGGGTGGGGTGAGAAACAGAAAACACCGTGACTCTGTGTAAGCACTGCTCAGCAATAACTAAAACACCCCTGTGTTACCAACACTGTTTTGATCACAGACCCAAACCATGGCCCCATACAAGCTACTGTGCAAAAAATTAACTCTATCCCAGCCAAACCCAGTATAATCTGTCACCTATTTCCATAAAGAGTGCTGTGGTCCTGTCCTGAGAAGCATAAGATCTATGTGCAAATTAAAGAATGTACAAATCAGTAAATTACGAAAACATAATGTTTTAACCTCAAATATCACATTCCAAGTTTTACCCCTCATTTAGAGATCATAACAGTTTATTTGGAAGTGTTTTTTATATTGGAAGTGGGGTTTCACAGGAACCTGTCCAGAAGTATTGTGACAAGATGATAATTATTATTATTATTTTAATAATAACATTCCAGAAATGGCTCTGATATTTCTCCTTGATTATTTTCTAAGGAAGAAAATGGCATGAGACAAAAACATTAGCTGCACCTTGACGACTTTTCCAGCCTCTAGCTTTTCTACTAAGAAATTTTTCTTCCCCGATACTAATTATTAAAAAATAGGTGTCCTAGATTGAGTTATTAGAAGTTGGGGAAGTGAATTTAAAAATAATTAGCATTTTAAAAAGTCTTAGCATTGTTTATGATTTATTGTTCTCATCGTTTGAATTGATTAATGAACAATTCTCTAGACCATATGTCAAGTCTAAACTCTCAATAGGATCAATAATTCTTAAAAAGTGGATGAGGATGAATGGATCTTAAAAATGTTAGTTTGTTTTAGTTGTTCTTGTTCTAAAATGTATTTTTATTAATTAATTTGATTAAGTTTAGATTGGTAATGATCACTAATTTTTATTTTGAGGTAGTAGCTTGGTTGCTCACTGGTATCTAGTTTTTCCACAGAATTGATCCAAAATCCTGTCGCTGATTAAAATATGTAATTGTAGCATAGCGAGTTATTTATTCAGCATGTCACTGTTACTTCATGTCATGTTCTAAGTGGAAATTTCTAAGTTTTCAACTTTAGAAGTTAGCGTATTGGAAAAGTCATATTGATCTTGGATCTTCTGCTGGGTTTGGCTTAAGATTTTGGTGTGCTTTGTGGAGTTTGGAAAGCTGATTTGAACATATCTCTGAAAAAGCTCTTAGCATATTTGGGGATAAATTCTGGCCCTACTGAAGCTGGTGGCAAAAGTCCAACAGAACATTAGCAGTGTAGGATTTCGTTCTTGCTATAAACTGGGCTTTGACATCCATATTAAGAGGAAGTGAATCACATTCTAGAAGTGCTTATTTTCCCTATTGACTATATAAGAAATCTACCGCAGATGTAGCTGAAGTTAGGTGAGGTGAACTCATTTAAAGTAACTGAGCCATACATCTATCTTTTCATTGCACTACAGACATATGAAATATATATAAAACAAAGTCCTCAGGAACACCATTTATACTTGAATTGCTGTATCAGCTATGATCTTGGTTATAATCCACAATCTCTTTTTTTATAGAAGGTGGAAAAACACAATACAAGAAGAGACTTTTAATAGAAAGAGCTTAAGTAAGCTTAAGTACCACCCGGGCTAGCAGCTCACATAAGCATACACAAATGTGTGTATTTTTTTTAGGGAAATAACTACACAATTGTCAATAGATAGAGAGTGCTCCCATGTCACCTTTGGTCATTCTGTTGTCACTCATCTTCATATCTGAAAGTTTTAAGGTTGGATTTGAAGGAGGATAATTAAGTGGTAAGGGAGTTTTTATAATACTATCAGTGTAAAAATTAAGCCTGAAATAAAATATAAGACTTAGGAACAGAATGCAAGTCTGGTCTCTTAACACTGGGAAGTGACAGGGTGAATTAGAAATGATTAGCTTTGTTTGCAAGACGAGCAACTTGTTTCTTGAGCTGTTTCATGGAACAGCAAATGGATGGGTGCAGAAAGAGAAACAGTTGAAACAAAGTGATGATTCAAGAGCAGCACCATTCTGAATACAGGAAGGTGTGCTAAAACTGCATGTCTTAGTTTGAAAAGATGTCACCGCATTTGAGACACAAGTTTTATCTTCTTATATGGGTTGTAAATACTGTATTTTAGGCTTATTATTTGGCTGCAGTCTTGATGCAGAGAGCTAGAGGAGAAAACATGGAGCAGTGAAGGAAACCTGGACAAACTCAGAGTGCAATTTTAGTTCAGCTGAAAAAGAGAAGTTTGGAGTACAAGTGCAGATCTGTGAAACAACATAATAGTGATACTGTGAGGATTTCTGTTTCCTCTGTGGCATGAAAAAGGGCAAGAGAAAGGAATAAGGGACAATATCTTGGGGTTACCTGAAGAAATTTAGGGAGAAACAAGAATACAGCAGATACAGTAAAAACAAAAAAACAAACAAAAATATCCAAGAAGAGACAAAAGAGAAGAACAAGGAGAGATCTAAAAAAAAAATAGAATTGGTGACAGTGTTCTATGTAGCTGGCAGGTCTGGGAAAATGAAAGTGCAGTACTTGCTCTAAAATTTTGCTAAAAATGATCACTTCTTAACTATGAGGAGACTCAAGAGACTGCAATGGATGAATCTGTATTGATGACGTATGAGAATACAGTAAGCAAAAGGACATCTAATGGTGATTGTAAATATCATGTGCAGTAAGTTAGAGATGAAAGGAAATGAAATAATAGAAGGAATAGGAAATATGATTTTTTTTCTCAAAAATGGACTTGAGTAGAATATTTAGTGTTGTAATAAGGGAAAAGCAAGATTAGCGTGAAAGGGACATTTTAAGTTGTAAATGATGGAAAGAAGACTATTGGACCTTTGAAATAGATCAGAAATTGGGAGAGATTAAATAAAAGGAGAGGAAAACTTCTGTATCTTTAACAAGAGAGCATGGACAAAAAACAAACTGAAAAGAGAACAAAGGAGGGTTTTAATCCTGTATGTGTTGGAAAAGGACTAAGACATCCTATGCAAAGAAAGAAGTTGAGGCAGAAAAAAAGAGAGGGTCAGAGATGGAGTCAAACAGGGAGAAATCATCTTTAAAAAACTTTATGTGTGCCCTTGCATCTGATTCATTTAATTAAAGATGTTAATGTACCTACATGGCAAAAGTGAAATATTTCATCTTACTACACTGTAAATGGAAACTTTTTTCGTATGAAAGGAGAACAATCATTATTTCGTTTGGCACACACTTTAATAACATTAATCATGGTGAACTCTTTTAGTATTACTGTGAGTATAATATAATCCAGTAGGAATTCCACTGTAATTAAAATAATTTCATCCATATTTTTTACTTTCTATTGACATTTTCTTTTCTTTCTGATCTGCTTACAGCATGCATTACACATTCATTACAAAGGTCAGCATAGTCTAATGTATTCGATATAAATTTTTAAATGGGAAATCAGACAGTTTAGAAAGTAAAGGCATATTGTCTCTATTGGCTGGTAATGACATTTCAAATTTAACTATCCTCTAATTCTTCTTCATGGCAGTGCAGTGTTGTTTTAGCTCCACAGAGACTCTGTGCTTCTATCCAGACCATTCTAGTGACTAAAGAAAATTAGATTAATCCTTGTCTGGACAAAGAAGCAAGAACATCCATATTTCTGTTTGATACCTACTAGGTTGTCTCAGAAGTGAATTGAATTGAAAGTGTCTGTGTACCACTTCTAATATACCTTTAAGAAACTAAACTCTGCAATCTTAAAGTGCTTTCCTGCCTTCACCAATCAATACCAAGAAAGTGGTAGTTCTATAATCTCACATCTCACCTCCGTGGTTGCTGAACACAAGCCACACCTGGCATAGCCACCTGAATTCCAACTTTGGTTTTGTGTCTTCAGAAATAGACAGAGGTGAACATGGATATGGTTAGGTGAAAGAGCCTTTTAGGCTAAAAGAATCCTTGCTCTGATATAACGGGTACAACCCCAGGGATTTCCAGTGTGTTATTACAGATTCAGTAGCATAGGAATTGGCATTGTACCTGCAGAGTTCAGGGTAAATGCTGACTTACACTAAAGATTTAGAAAGGCCTCTGAACACTAAATGCAGCTATCCAGTAGAGAGAACAAAGCCCTGAATTAAAGAATCAGCATCCTTCTGAGATGAAATATTCTGTGTCCTGGGGATGATAAAATTAAACTTATGATCTAATGGAAATAAAAAACATTTCAGAATCAGAATGACTCCAAAACATTCTGATAGGCCTTGTATTTTAGCTCCACAGTGTCAGCTGACATGGAAAACTATCAACACCAGTTACAGAGTGAATACTGACAGCTAAATAAATTTGTGGAAACAGCTACTAGACAAATATCTCTGTTTGGAAATCTAGGTCATTCAGTCACAGTTATGAACTGTATTAGAAATATATTCATCTTCAACCTGCATTAAACCCAGAGGAGACTTTTTTCAAAAGTGGAGCAGTGACCTGTTTCTTTCCTGCAATAACTGAGTAGCTAGAGAATGCTGGAAAGAGGACATTTGGGTTATAAACTCTTCTTGAGCAGATAGGGGTTTTAACCCATACCACTTACATCTCAGGAACGTACCCTAATCACTTCAGTATGAGATATTTGGGGAGCAAAAGAAGTGCATCATCCCCTCTGTTGTCAATGAGGTGGACATGAAAAGAGCAGAAGAATGCCACCTTCCCACGGGAAGGAGCAGAATGGAGTTCCTGATCTTAGTCCTTGAAATGTTTTCTATACTATACTTTTCAAAGAAAACAGTAATGGTGGGATTTAGATCTCAGATTGAGATGTCAGCATTTAGATGTTGTCACACAGGTGTCTATAAGCCACCATAGAATCATAGAATCATAGAATGGTTTAGGCTGGAAAGGACCTGGAAGATCATCGAGTTCCAACCTCCCTGCCATGGGCAGGGACACCTCCCACTACACCAGGTTGCCCAAGGACACGTCCAGCCTGGCCTTGAACACCTCCAGAGATGGGGCCTCAACAACCTCTCTGGGCAACCTGTTCCAGTGCCTTACAACCCTCAAAGTGAAAAACTTCTTCCTAATGTTTAATCTAAGCCTGCCCTCTTCCAGTTTATATCCATCCCCCTCGTCCTATCACTACATGCCCTAGTAAAAAGTCCTTCCCCAGCTCTCCTGTAGGCCCTCTTTAGGTCCTGGACCTAAGGTAACAAAACTTTCCCTAAAGATGATGGAGTTGTAGTCAACATAGTCAGCAGGACCCCTAGCATAGTTGACCAAATGCCTACTCTAGGATCAAGCAGATCACTCCCTAGGGTTACATGATCCTAGGTCTCCTGTGGACACTGAATTCTAATGTCTTAATCTGTAAACTGATTGCTTCACTTCCCCTGAGCCTCCTAGAAGAAGGAAGTTTCCCTGCCAGTGGCTACATGAGTTTTCTCCCTGCCCTGTCTCTTTATACCCCATGTCTCTCACACACCAAACTCCTCTGCAGTAAAGGTTTGAGGGAAAGGAACATGGGGTCCTCAGGCAGAAAATGCCAGTCTGGTTGTTTGGGAATTTGGGAGCTGCATAGAGAAATCTGCTTAGGCTGAGGAGGGTCTTGACTCCAAGCTTGATAGTTCCCAGGTAACTGTTAATCACCAAGTAAAAGGTGAGCTTTGACGACTCCTTTAGTCAGTAGGCAGATAGATCAAGGGTGCGTACTATAATGAGAAGGTTTGGTGCACAGTTAACAACTCAGTCTTGGAAGCTGGGCATGATGCCAGAATTTATCTGCCTAAACCTGAAGCACAGAAAAGCTTGGCAAAAAAATGTCTCTTTTTGCAATCTTTGGGTTTGGCGTTTTGTTTTTCTTTCTTTTTTTTTTTTTTTTCTTCCTTTTAAAAACTTACAGTCTATATTGGAAAATAAACAGTCATTTGTTAAATTGGTTGTTCATGGAAGTCAGGTGCTTGTACTGTAGTTTACGCAGGATTCAGGAGAGCTGTTCTATCCTAGCATGTACAGACTTAGTAGAACTGGCTTATAAATAGAAATGTTTTTGTGTGTTATTTTCTGGAAAGTGTATATACACATAAATACACACATACATGTATATAAACATATCTGTCTTTTGAAAAAGTTACACTGAAGATCCAGCTTCTTTCTTTGTTTTACATTTGTCCACAAAAAAATGAAGCAAAATAGTTCTGTAAGAGAATAGTTCAAATTTATTTTGATAATTGTTTCAGTGTTCAAAGTCAGCAATCGTGCCTTACCACTAGTCACTTATACTGCAGCTATGATGGGGTACTTCTGCTACAAGCCAGGTACCCAGCAATCTGGAAGTGGTGCAAACAGAATGAAAGGACCAGAGAGCTTGTCATATAACTAATAGGGGAAAAAAACCCCAAACCCACTATCAGGAATTATTTCAGCACTGAAATAGAACTTTGAAGATGAATGCCAATGAAAACATCACTGTGAAAGATTTTCTTAAGCATTTCTAGAAGATTAGAAGCAGAAGGATTTGATGTGCCTGTAAGGATAATAAAGCAATGCCTTATTCTAGCAGAGGTGGTAGGAAATACTGTTCCTGTGATTCATGCTGGTGCAAGGCATATACAATTTGCCCCATTTCCTATACCTACTTGAAAAAGTAGGTCTTTCAAAATGCCTTTTGAATTCAGTAGAAGTTTTGATATCACTCACTTGTCAAACAAAAAATCATAGATGAAAACACAGTTTCTTCAGACTGGGCAATGTGTAGAACTAACTCTTCAGGCAGTTTAACCCACAAAAAATGTGTCCTCCACACCCTTAGACTCAGGCATTTTAAAATTCATGGCTGGTTTTTTTGTTGCATTTACTCTTCACATGGACTTCTAGATATGCTGAGTCTCCTGAGTATTTATTATCTTCACTGGAAATAAGGGTGCCTACACCTTACCATTTCTCATCTTTATGTCATTCATACAAAGTATCATGCAGACAATTTAGGGCAAGTAACAGAGCTCACAGACAGCCAAAGTACAGGAAGATTAGCAGCCAAAATCCAGAAACTGGAAACAATGAAGTTAATTTATCCTAAAGCACATGATTTTTTGAGCAGAGAACCAATGAAGTTGGACTCCCGTAGTTTTGTGTCTCGTGGCTGCATTTTCTGTTGTCCGGGGAGGTGAGAAAAGATCTTCCTTTGATGAAGGTCTTTGTAACATCTCTCTTCTGTGTATGTTTTCTGGCTTAACATAGCAGCCTTTTTCTCAGTTAGGAACATTAACAGAATCATTTTCCTTTATCTAGACATTTTTCATGAAACTTGTGATATCTTAATATTTTTGAGCTTTCAACCTTCTGCTAACATTGGTTCAAACTGAACAACGACTTCTAAAATTATTAGTGAGCACACAAAGTTGAGTAGACATACACATTCATGCACATTGACCACCAAATGAATTAACTGTAAGAATCAGGATCTTAAAAGACATGAAACCCACAACAATATTGTTTATTATAAAAAAATCCAAAGAACAACCAGCCACAGTGTAATGCACAGAAATCCCAGGGGACAAACAAGAAGAAAGTGATAATTCTTATAGAAGGTTATGCATGACAAACCATGGCAAAATTCCCATATAAAATGGCAATGATGAACCAATGTAGTTAAAGGCACTGTAGAAAAACATATATGAATCTAACAACTTCCCCCAACACCTCAAGGCCTCCTCAAGACAGAAAAAATGCAAATTTTTACGTTCAAGTTCTTCTGAAAATAAAGCTAAAATACAACATCTTACTAATCACAGAAATGGAAAAATGTGACAACAAAGTGAAGAAAACTCAAATATGCTAAAAAATTAGGGAAGAGTGGGGAAGAAGAAAAATTAAATACATTCTGTAGAGAATAGCCAACAGTGGCAGAGAAAGACATAGCAAGCATATTTATCAAAATACAATACAGGAAAACAAGGACGAACAGGAGTTTTTTAGGTTTCATAAACAGCAATAATTGATTGAAAGTAAGACAAAGGGATGTGTAGTTTGAATGTCTATATATAATTCTGAAGAGTAAATTCTAGTGGACAATGCAATATCCTCCTCTGAGGAAATGAGTTTAATATCCAGGTGATTTACAAAGATCCTTTGCAAAATCACTAAGATGGTAGTGCAGGAATAAAATAACCTGAAAATGATTCCACCAAATTATAAACTGCCTAAAGATGGTAAAGTGCCTGAAAACACACCATAGGGAACAGGACTGCAGCCTAACACATTAAAGAATAGATGGGAATGGTAAAGACTATTTTCCAGCAATCACTTACATCAATATATTACAGTATTAGCAAAAAAATAATGTTTCAAATACAATAAGATGTATGGATAAAAACTTCTTTAACTGAAAGTCTTGATTTAATTTAACTGCTGCCTAAATACATGATGGCCTTTTACTCTTAGTTTTCAATGGTGAAGCTGAAAGGTGGACTTCAAAGGATTTGCAATTAAAACCAAATCATACACATAGTATAAGTGATATAGTTCAGAGAGTTCCTAGGTCAAAAATAGCATTAAATAACTTTTCCCCATATAAATATCCCAGAGTTGGTTCTGTGTCCTCCCATTCCTCATGGCTGCATTACTTTATAATAAACGTCAAGGTCCCTGGTGTTACAGTGAGGTTGGAAAGCCAGGAGACATGAAGAGCAGCCTGCTTTTCAGGCAGCAGCAGGAGGACTCTGCTCCTGCTGGTGGAAGCTTTCTGCTGGTATAAAGTTGATGTTCCCAATCCGCAAACTATCTTCTTTTAACAATCCCTAGACGAGACATACTGTGGATAAGAGGTAGCCTTTACCAGAACCCTTTGATGTCTGACAAGCCAGTTACTCCAGGAAATTTAGATTCAGCCTGCAAGCACAGGGAGAACCCTGAGTTCTTCAGCAACATGTTGGAGCTTAGCTGGTGTAACATTCATCTCTGGTTTCAAAATGCAAAACCAGGTCCTCTGCAATGTCCTGAAGTGCCTGGTCGAAAGTGGATGCAGTCAAGAAACACGTTCCTGATATTTCTCCAGCGGTTTAACTATATGATCTTGGAGAGGCCCAAATCACTAAAATTAGAGAATATTTTCCTGCTTCACCAAACTGATGTAAGTTCAATTAGTGTGTGACATGCTTGTGATAATGAAAACTATAAAATATTTATGTGAAAAAGGTTGGAATGAACAGTCATGCGTTTTCAGAAATCAGTGGTGGATCTTGGTACACTCTGTAAGATCCCAAGCAGTGTATTCTTGATATTGTTCCAGCTGCTCTCTCTGAGATGTTGTGCTATTTGCTCATCATAAATTGAAAAGCCATAAATAAGATATATTCTATTTAGTATACCCAGTCTCTTCAGCTGTCAGATCAGTAAAAAAATTATTTATCTTCTTGTTTTTCTCAGCAGTTGTAATTTACAACATGAGGTATTTGACTGTCTGCTTGTGATTCTAGATGAGACTAGTTACTGCAACTGGTGGCAAGTATTATGCATACGAACAGTTCATTTTCATCAGATCGTTGGTGTAAGAAGCCCTAAGACAAAAAGTATCCTTTTGTCTAATTGGTAACAAAAGAACCAATTAGGAGGATGTTTCCCAGAAGTATATCATTAAACGGTAATGATACAGGTACATAGCAATATGCTCATGAAATCAAACGTGGAGGTGAATAATTTTCACTTTAAAAAAATCACTTGTAAAAAAAAATTGGCAGGCTGATGACTCTTTCAGTCACAGAAGTAGCCTGCCTCTTGCACAATTAAAATGTTTGGCTAAGAAATACAAAACTTCATAAAATGTGTATCATTTTACAAGGAGGAAATGAAACTGTAGAGTCTTCAAAAGGCTACAACACACACATCACGTAAGTCTTATATGTGATTGTACATTGCCTTTTTTAAGTGTAAAACAGTTTTCTGATTAATTTACGAAGCAATAAATGAATACTTAAGACTTAGCTTTGTGCTTTGAAATGCAGCCACTGAATGTCCTAAATAGTAAATTAGCACCCGTTGCACATTCTTAAGATGAAAACCTGTAATTCCTTGTAGAGGTATCTTTGCCCTGTCAAACTAAACATCCTCTCTGTGATGATGATTAGGTGGAAAATTCATTGTCCAGGTGCTGAGTTCTGCTTGCTAAAAAAATTAAGCAAATCACTAAGCTGCTGCTGCTATTGTAGTCTAATCATTGGTTTTCTACAGTAAATGACAAGCTTGTTTTCCTGCAAGTGGCAGCAGCAGTGGTTTGCGTTCTTCCTTTGTGCTTCCACAAGGCTTAATTGTTCTCATGTTCTGACAACAGTAAGAACCCCACACGACCCAGCTTGGATTGAACAGTTAAGGATGCTATTGCATTTCTATAGTGACATGGGTAGCAATAAAATTAGCAAAGTCCGTGCATGCAGCAGCCAGAATTTTAAGTCTGTGCTGTCTTTATCAAAATAGAAAATTTCTTTTAAATAGGTGTTTTGCTATTCAGAAAATAGCATGTGATAGGCGAATGTTTTCAAGCTGGAAATTCCAATATGAAATCAGGCAATTTCAAATGACATTAACAAATTATGTCCTCCAGAGAACTGCTGGTTGTTACCATGTCACACATCCGTGGCCACTCAACATTTCACGATGCCAAAAAGGCAAATTTCTTCCAGCTGTGCAAAATATCATGCATAATTTGCAAGTGAATGGTTCTTATGCCATTAAAAATGGTGGTTCAGATTCTTTACAGTATGTGAAACACAAAACAATCACACAAACAATAAGAGTTTTCAGTATAATATTTTATGTTCTCATGCAAAACTTAGACAAGAAGCAGAAGTTCTTCCAACAGCATGGCGTGGACATCACCCTTTCTTGCTGGTGCTCAGACTTGGTTTGAATATGAACAGTCAGGAGAGGAGACCTGCAACCAGTATACAATTTATCCCTCGAAAAAACTTAGTTTGGTGATATGTTGCCGCCTATGACCATATAGGATTATATTTGCACATCTCCAGCGCTTGCCTGGATACAGCTGTATATGTTTAAGTGGTCTGTTTCCAAGGAATGCTGAGAAACACAAGACAGACTGATGCCAATAGGTGTTTGCAATGAAGCCTCAGCATATATGTAATCTCCTGCCTTTATGCAGCCCGTCCTAAATGCTGTCCACTCAGTCTCTCTCTCTCTTAAATATGCAAACAAGAAATAATGACATTTAACATGTATGTATATCATGTAAGACTTGTATATTGTATAAGATTTGTATAAGACTTAATTAAAAGGTATTTAGAGTTTGCTTTGAAAACATAAAAAGCCTTAAAAGCTGCCTGAGAGAAAACTTACAGGGAATTTAACGGGATTAAAGCCAAAACCCAGAAATTTCTCTGACAAGGTGCAGTTAAGGAATATCACTCCAGTTTCCAAAATTAAAGATGGTATTTTGTGTGTGGGAGAGGAGGCAGCATGAAAGGGAATCTGCCTGTCTCCTAGTCAGTTCCTCCCTAATAACTTTTGAATGTGTTACTAATTGCAACCAAATTGCACAGAGGGATAGTTCTCTCAAGGATATTAAGTTCCTGCATGTTTCAGTGACCAATACCACAGAAAGCTTTAATCAGAGCTATCATTGTTGGAGCCCAGAGAATCAAAACCCCAAACTGTAGGAGAATGGGCTGTGTTTGTTCAATTAACTAAAGAAGTGCACAGTTCTTGAACTGTACTACCAAATTATATAGCATAGATGAATTTGATATGAATTTAAATTCTGTAGGAGAGTAAAAATGAAATGAAATTTTTATTTTTGTTGTATTCCTGAGTCTCTTTCCTCTGTTCATGATAATGTGCCGTTGTAAGCCTGTTGATAACATGAAATTTGCTGATGTTCCTTCCATGTGCTCTGTTCCCTGTGTCTCATCTCCTCTGAATGCCCACACTCCTCTCTTTAAAATAATCTCTGATAGAATCACTATAAGCATTTTCGTATCTAGCTATTGCAATACACTACTTGCTAGATTTTTACTAGATAAGCAAGGAGCAGAAAACAACAAAAAGCGTCAAACAGTATTTTTCCTCCTTTTTATTGCTGCCCTGCTAAAAAACCATCTCGCTCAACCCAAAACTTGTAAGAGAAATTCACTAGTTTTGATGAAACTTGGCTAGTAAGATTGGTCAAGAGAGAGAATTCATACTGATGTGACTATTAGCCTGGGTACCAATGCGAAGAGTAGTTTATGGCAAATGCAAATTCAGGCACTTGCTTTTACCTATTGACTGTCCTTAGGCTGATTCTTTAAACCCATTGAAAGAACTCAGTTCTTCCTCTTGTAGAAAAATGATACTCAGAATTTTTACATTATTTGTGAGATAAAGTTGATCTTCCTTTGTACAGCAGTAATAATGACTGTGGCTTTAGGAAAACATATTTGCTGTGAACTTGCCACATGATGCCGTGGATGACTGAAAAATCAGTAAATAAATGGTCTTGAAAAAAATATCACTTAAAGTAAAGCACGTTGTTTTTGAGCACTATAAAGCATGTGGACACCTTACCCCAAATACAATTTTAGCTGAGGCATTGCAAACAGCCTAAATCCACCCTTCCTATGAGCTCATGGTTCCATGGACACTTTCATGTTTTTATATTAAGCTCTTAGAATCCTTTGTGTGCAAAAACTTGTGTAAAGATTTTCAGCCTTTAAAAAGAACCTTTCCAAGATTTCTGGGAAACTTGCATAAGCAACATATCCAGTCCTCAGAACAATCCCATAAAATGAATAAACTTTGACATACAAGTGCCTATCACATCTTGAAAGTGTTTAGCTTTTAAGAACAGTTTGTAGAAGACTTTTTTCTTATATGGAACTTTCAGCCATATTCCCATCCAAATACAAGGGACAAATTTAATTATTAGAAAAACCTGTGCAACCCTCACAAAATAAAAATGAAGGTGTTATGGAAGATGAAAGTTTAGTTCTTTATGTTTGTGTCAGTAGGAACACTGAGTTCATAAGAAAGATTTGCTAAGAACTCCAGTTAGGAGTGAGGGAAGAAGACCTATGGGGCCTGCAAAGCTTGTATTTCCAAAATGAGTATTCCCAAGTTAGAGTCTGTGTACTTTCAAATCTGCATAAAAACATTAAGATCAAACAGATTTAATAAACAGAAAACTTTATTTGCTTGCAATAGATAACCTGAGGTGAAAGTGCCCAGCACCTATTTTGCACAGATGTATGTTTAGCAAAGAACTCTTGGAGGTTTTAAACCTTGTCTGAGACCATGTCTTAACATGATATGATCATGTTAACATCCTTGACTCCCCGAGCCTATTCCTTCCATTAAAATGAACATAATAGTCCACTTGGACTTAACAGGCTACAGGCCAGTTTGTCTTCACAGGGTCACAACTTTTATTTATGGATGATCTTTTCCAGAATCTCAATTTAAAAAAGACCAGGAACTGGATAAGGTCAGTGCATATTGAGGACAAAGGAGAAGTACACCTGGGAAGTGACTGGTTCTTTATGCTTAGTAATTTTATTGTATGAAGTCCTTATATTTTATATTTTCATACTTCTTTATACTGCAAGGCTCCTGGCGTACTGAACAAAGGGTAAGGATTCTGGAATATATCAGCACTATTATCTGTCCACCTATGGAGAAAACAGTGCAGAAACCAGTTCTATAAATATTTGGTTTTCTTTATATTACTTTCAGTAATCCAGATTCACAGATTAGAAATCTATTGCACACGAAGACACCTAAACCAGTATTTTGAATTCTGCTCCCATGGACACTAGTGGCCTTTTGACCTTTTGACCATTTCAAATTTCTGCTTCCATGATAGTACTTGGCGGCAAGTCCTTAAAACAAGTAGTACATCTCTCTCTTCAAAAATGTGGCTGCTCGTCATAGTGACCCTCACGAATATTACTTGCTCCAGGACAGAGGATGTGGTTAGGAAACGTCACACAGTACCTTGTCCCAAAATAAATTATCTTGCTAGTCATTTGGAGGTTTCTTAAACAATGCAAGCTTTTAATAATAAGTAGATTACCAAAAAGAAAATACATAAAACATAAATTATAAAACATCTAAGTGCAGACTTCAGATTCTATCTAGAAGCCTGGCAGAGCTCCTTTACTCTATTAGTTACAGAGAGAACCAATGATTTAAACCAGTTCTGATCAGTTAGGAGTGGTTTTTAGGAAATTCTATGATTTTTTTCTCATGACAAGGAGCAGTCGTCCATTGGAATATACTGTTATTAGGCCTATGGCATTTCTCTAAACATCTCTTTTCCCACCAATAAATTTTATCCAGGCAGAAAAGAGAGCTTTTGCTATTTTTCTAGGAAATTCCTGGCGTAACACAACAGCCCAGTCAGGGCTGTGGCTATAAATCCTTGGGCAGTGGATCATAGCGTGTGTTCAGGTCAGCTCTGCTGGACATGCAGGGATTGCAAGACATCCAGAACAAGGAGGTGCCTATGGTTCATTTGCTGTTCAGATACACAGTGCCTGTGTAACCAAATTGCATATTCTGGCTGTACTGCAATCGTTGCACATCACCATGTAGCTTACCTGAGTGATACATATGGAACATATTTGGATGCACAGAACAAACAGAGGTTCCCCATAAAGCAATGCCCGGTGTGTTGGATAAACCCCAAACACATCACATACAATGCTTTGTGCATGTGCGCCTATCTCTATCCAAGAATTTCTGACATAAATATGGGAGCCTCCTGTGTATAGCAAAAAAATGGCAGGCATGGTCATTGTAAATTTGACATCCATTGATGCACATTATGGGCTTCTGCTAAAGTGAATAAGTGAATATTCTTTTTCTTTCTTTCTTCCCCCCCCCCCCCCCCTTTTTCTTCTACACCTAGGGCACTATATCTTATTTGGGTTTTGGTTTTGTGTGAAATTTCAGTAATAAATGTTCAACTCCCAAAAAATGGCTCAGAGTTCTGAGCTGTTTGATAGTTAAAAGCCAACTGAGAGATTAATAACGAAACCAAAGATTTTCTTAAGGCAAACAATGAGAATGCAGAAAAGGAAATGTCAGTCTATACAAAATGATGACTTAAATTCAGCTTAAGAAACCCCCATAACAGGATTTGCTATAAATGGAAGAAAACTCTCCATCTCCCTGGACCTATTGTTACAAATTTAGAAGAACAAACTAGTTGCAAGATTAAAGTCAAAGACATAATAGGGATTCAAATGTCAAGGAGATGTGTAAAAGTTCGAGAGTTGAAAATCAGGGTAGCACTGACTATGGGTTTAAAGTAATTAGTTTTTCATTCCATTCGTCTATGGCAGGAAAGCTTTTTACCAAAAATGTATTAGATTCTAATATGATGTGGTGGTTTTCAAAAAAATTAAAAATAAAAAATCAATGAAGCAGATAGTGTATCACATTTGACTCTAATATAATTAAGTTTCTTTCCAATAGGAAATCCACAAGAGATTTGAATCAAAAAACTTTCAAAGTCCTTTCCACAAAGCTCTGGCTATCTATTGTGACTATCAAAGGACAGTTTCCTCTGCTGGCTAAAGGACTGAAATGTGCTTTATGGAATTCAGACTTTACCTTAAACTTTGATCTGCTTTAATCTTTCATCTCTGCTAGAAAAAAGCTTCAAAATAAAAAAAGAAAAACACCAACCAGAATCGGTGTTTGAACTGCAGCTCCCTATAGATTGGAAATAAGTAGTAGGCATAAAAGAAACATTGCCCTCAACTGTGCGTAAAGGCAGTTTGGCACAGACTGTAATCTCCCTAACTGTACAACTAGCATCCTGAAACGGCACCCTGTTTGCTGCAGCATTTTTCCAAATCAGCGTAAGATGAGAAGTATTTTCTGTGTTCAGTGACTTTTCTAGATTTTTCTGGTTTTACACTCACTTAAGGCAGCATTTTTTTCTGAAGAACTCACCTAGCAGAACAGTCAATTGGGAGCTATCTGGAGCCTGAATAGCTCGCTATTTAACCTAGAAGACTGGCTTCTGGCTATATATGATGCTGAAGCTCAGGACCAATATATGGGAACAAAAGTGGGCAGACAGAGGAGATGCGAAGTGATGTGTCCCCAGCTCCTCTGAGCCTAGGCAGCTGCATTTACTGCCAGCTAGAACCACAACTGTGCATTCAGGGTTAGTAATGGTATGTTTTGGGAATTCAATTGGAGACAAACCAATGTGTGGGATCAGTATGGTCCTAGCTGCTTCTGTGAAGAGGGGATGGAGTTCGTCAGTAACTCTCAGAAGAAAAGGGTTTTTTCATCAGACAGACTACTAACTTATCTAGGATTCATGATGAGTCAACTGGACTCCAAGGATCCAAACTGCTTTGAGGATTATGGGAAAGGAGGGAGGAGAAAGAGAAAGTTTTAAGCCAAAAAGAAAAAAAGAGTACAAAGCTCTAGCTAGCTTTTTAAGTTGTTTTCTGGCTCAGATTATATTGTTTTTTTCCTAGTTTCAATTCATCTGTTTTTATCCAAGGGACACTCTCTTATAGGTTATTTGGCTTCATTGTGATGGGACTGACTGGCTTGGAAAATGGGAGACACATCAGGGTGTCACTGCCATTCTCAGGGCAGATAAAGCTGTGGCATTTGGGCCATCTATCCATCCTGTGTCACCTCTCAAAAAGAAGAGAAGCAGCACAGATATGCATGCTATCCCATAGATTGGGGTTTCTGGAAAAACATACATTTTGAAATACCTGGCTCAATGACAATATTTCTAAGAATTCCATATGTATATAAAAGCTTGCTCCTCAGCCCAACAAAGCATTGCTATAGTGAACAGAGGGAGGCCGGACATTACAATTGGGAACAA
This sequence comes from Charadrius vociferus, assembly GCF_000708025.1. Classification (NCBI taxonomy): domain Eukaryota; kingdom Metazoa; phylum Chordata; class Aves; order Charadriiformes; family Charadriidae; genus Charadrius; species Charadrius vociferus. The sequence continues at coordinate 433,822 of NW_009660184.1, read as the reverse complement.
AATACTCCAAAATGAGACTATGGGATGGAATTTCCGCTGGAGCCTTTTGTCATTTATTTTGTATGGTCTAAATTAACCAATTAAACATTTCAGAAATAAAATTATTTGGCCTGTAAACTGTGTAGAATAAAATGTTTGAATAGCTGGGTTCTATAAATCAACCTATGTAATATAAGACACTAGTCCTGTTTTTACCTACCCTTTTAAAGGATTAACAGGGAACTGGCAAGAAGAACAGTAATGTTGATATGAGCTTCCAGCTGGGATTGATTACAGGCTACAGCCTAATGCAGTAATGTTTTGTGCTAGCACAACAGTTTAACTAGAGAGTGCTCACAATGCATATCCCCCACCTTCTGCCTCATAAGTGGTGATATAAAGAAACCAGCTAATTTTGTTGTGATTCTGACCTTTGATCTGTTAAATCCCCAAATTAATTATCTAGCATGCACGTGATCTGCTGCTGCTTAAATTAGGGTACATTTGTAGAACACATCTCATGTTAATAGCTTGTTTCTAGGCAAGTCTTTGCCCTGGCCCCGTCCTTATCCAAGCCCATAGGACAGTGTGAAGTGGACAGAGTAGGCATAGAGAGAGGTTGTAGGTGTTATTTCCTTACCAGTGGGATAAAGGTTAAAACAATATTGTGGAATTTAAAATCAGGAATTGCAGGGAGTCATCAGTCTACCCTTTACACATTACCCAATGTAAACAGAGAAAATTAAATATAAGGTAATGTCAGAAGTACAATTAATGCTTTGCTTAGTGGGCTGAAATATCTGGAAGTTGTTTTTACCACGAGAGAAATTCCTGGGATGAAATCACAAGGCAGGAAGTGTGTTGTAAGATGTGTCAACAGATACTGCAGTCTAGGACAATGAGGATCAACTGTTCTTGTCTAGTTATTAATATTTCTGGAGATACTTTTAATAGATATTTTTAGGTTGCAAAGCCTGAAATGATTTATTTCTGAATATTTCTGATTTTGATGAATTGCATGCTATCCAGAAAGTCACAGAAAATGCAGAAATCACAGGAAAATGCCAAAGTAAAATTCAGCACATAAGCAACCAAGTTCTTGTCATTATCATCACAGTATCCGCTGTGGAAATTAAAGGTGACGGGGGGGGTCAGTGATAGTCTGGAGTCTTGGATCACTTTAGCTAACTCTAGATCTAGTAGCAGCAAAAATGAAATGTACCCTTTTCTTCTGGAACTTAAGGCAGATGCACAGTGTGGAAAAGGGCTGAGTTCCATGTGGAAAAAATATAAAAAGTGTAGTACTTCATGCTGATATCCTTTTGGATATGGACGCAAAATCCATTATTTTACTCTTACAATTTCTTGAAAGAAAGTGCCCAGGGTTTCAATTTGAATCAATCCTGTCAATCATTTCACAAATGTTAAATAAACTTAAGAACATGCGTGGAATCACAGGTCAGTCAGGCAATGAGGATGCCTGAGCCATTGGTTTAGCACATCCTCAGAGATTTCTGGGGATGTGCTGAGGTAGAATTGCAACGGACAGGGAAGACAAAGTAAAACACAGATGCAGAACAATAGACTTTGGCTGTGTGTTGGACATTTTGGGCTTGGCTCTTTTATTTCTGTTTACGGGCTGCTTCACATACCTGAGTCCATGGGATGTAGACCTACCCGATTATAAGCACAATCAGTATTGCAGAGATAATTCTAATAATCAAGTTTTCCAGTCTATTAATAGGCCTAAGTATTTACAACAGATAACAATTAAAACATTTTGTTGCCTATCTGCAAGTTTGAATCCTTTGTGGAGGGGAGAAAAAGTTAGTTATGAATATTTCACAAACTACATATATAACTTAGATGTGGTTGTAGGTCTTTTCTATGTACTGTCTGTCAATACAGGGGTTTGGGCAAAAAGGTTTTTTTGGCAAGATATTCATGGGAGCTGACTTGAAATAGAACAAACAGCAAGGGAGGAAAATTATAGTGTGGATTTCTATACCTTCAAGAAATGTGAGGACCATCACCCTGTACAGAGGTCCATTTAACAGTGACTGCAGGCTTGCAGTGCTCTTAATTGAGCTTCTCAAGGTGAATTGCAGGCCAAAGGGACTTTAAACATACTAGTTCTGAAATACTGTATATATGGGGCCCTTTCTTACCACAAATTGACCAAACTCTTGACACTGAGCATTTATCAGCCCACAGTATCTACCATATGTGGTCATATCCTTTGCAAATATGATTCTGCACAAACAGAAAATAGCAAAAACTGGTGTTCTCTTTAAAAGTGGTAAGAGAAAACAGAATTGGTAAATGTAACCTTCATAACTAATAATGCATACTTGAGAACAAATGAATGATGACTGTTTTACAAAGAGCTAGTTGCAATAGGAAAGCTGTTCACATGATTATATGTGAAACTGAAAGAATTTACTATTCTGACTTGCTACATGAAACACACTTTAGGAACTTCAGAACTAATTCTTACTTCTAAGGCTAATAGCTGCAACTGCATTGGAGCCTATATTTTATGTGGAAAACACAAAACCAAGCCTTTTAGTAAGGGGACTGTGATCCATGATAAATTTTCCAGCTGAATGTGCCTCTTGTCTACACGCAGGCCATAACCAGGCAGAAGGAGCTTCTTCCGTCTCCTCGGGCCCTCACACAACCTAATGCAACAGGACCCAGGTATTAGTTAGGTCTTGAGACAGTTCCAGCATGCTAGAATATGAAACATACTCATCTGCTTGGCTGTCTTTCTCTGGAGCCATTGTTTTCTTCGCTTCCCCTAAATGAAGGAACCTGTTAATCAGTTTCAACCAGAATTGACATGGATCCAGCCAAACAGATGAGGAGAGGATTTAGGGGAAAGGGAAAGAAGAAATGTGCTGGGAGGTCTGTAAGAAGCCTGTAACAAACCAGGCTTCATTAGCTGTTCTGCTCACAGAACAGTTTTGGGGGGGGGGTGGGGGGGGGGGGTTTTTGGCCTTTTTTTTTTTTTTTCCCAGAAGTGATCTATGCCTCTGTTCTTAAGTCATATCTACATACTTGTCTGACAATAAGTGCTTTCTGTTTACTACAGCATCAGAGCCAAGATAGTTAAGGACAAGAAAATTGGATTCTATTCTTCCTTATGAGTCACTAGTAAAAATGCCAGCTATGCGACTGTACAATCTTTATTATCTAAGATAATATAAGAGAAAGAAAACAACCAGATTTTCACATTCCAGGCTATGTATGCACTTCTGGAAGCTGGAAAGTTTCTCTCCAGGGCCGTAAACTGAACACATTTGTACATATGGGATACAAACAGAATCAAATCCTCAATGCCTTTTCTTTCCCTGATACTTGAAAATGCATGAAGTAGAACATTCAGCCATGCATATTAATGGATGGACTGAACAGTTCTTCAGTGCTGTATAATAGTGGAATAATAGTCTACCTTAATAGCAACTTGAAATGAGGAATATTGAAATAAGGGGGCTAGATGCCAGGTTAATATCAAGAGACTACACAGTACTAGTGCCACATGGCTTGGTCGACCACTGCAGACATTGAGTTTTGCTGGCAGGAGCATAGCAAGACTGGGCAGTAAGATGGGACATTCCAAAGCTGAATCTGTTACTCTCCGAATGAATCATTACTTACAACTGGAAAGCTGTTAGAGACTAACTTAGCATCCATAGCTCATTAAAAGCATCTTCAAAGTGAATATTAATTGCATCTTGGAAAATGTCAGGTTTTGAACAGTTGGAATGACAAAGTAGGCTAGTTCGGTGGGGAGACTTATCTTGCCCATCAGCAACCAGCCTTCCGCTTATGTTCCTTTGGACATCTCTTGCTTTACTTTCTTGTTGTTGCCAAGAAAACACTTCCATATTGCTGTACATACTGTACTGGACACTGCATGGCCATGTGCTGTTTACAGAATAAGAAAAACAGCCAATATCAAAGTAATTTTCCATACCTCTTGTTTTTTCTCAAAAAAGAAACCAAAAAAGTTAGTTATTTGGTCAGTTGTTGAGTTTGGGTTGGCAGTACAGGACTTAGAGCTCTGCTGTGGCAAATAGGGGACTATGTGACATGTCCTACACAGGAGTTCAGGTTAAATAGTAAGACCAGATCCTTCTGGCCTTAAAAATCTATTATTCTATTTTAATAATATTTATTAACATCCACTACATTATACAATGATATTCTTATAATGGGAAATTGCTTCTATTTCACCGGTATACAATCATACAATTATACAGTGTGGCAATGGAGAACAAAGAGACCACTAGAAAAAACATTATGCTGTGGAATGATCTTTACTATTTTGGGAAAAAACATCTCAGGAGCATATCACAAGTTCATCACAGTTTCTGTGGTTTGTAACTTAGACTCGACCATGTCGAGGCTGGCAGCAAAATGCAGAGCAGAGACTGTTGAAAAGAAATTATATTCTGCAGGCTCCCAGAGTACAGCCTTAGAAATTTCTTTAATGTTTTTGCTGCATTTTATGATTAATGCAACCACTCGGCTTCATATTCCTTTCAGAACTCCTGCTGCTGTCTTCTGCTCTTCATGACAGACTCTGTTAGAACACCCTTTGTCTGACCTTTTCTCATAGAGACCAGACCAGAAGGCAGAAATCCCGTGTTCATCACTGATCTATAGCAAATGTAGATTTGTTTTTTATTTGTTCTTTCATTTAAGAGATCAACAGAAAAAAAAAAAGAAAAAGCGAAGAGGAATGAAAGGAAAAAGTGTACATTTTGTAACCCTTTTGTTAACTGGAGACAACGGCATTATGGCTTTCACTCTGCTCCTCTTTCTGTTGTACAATATGGGTGCTACCTTGCTGCTAAAACTGCTCTGCTGTGCTATATTCCAGAGTGCAGACCTGTCCCATGTGAGGAAGTGTAACTTCAGAGAGTTAACTATGGGATACTGCAGTTTTTCTCGAGCTTTTTGGCTACCCACAAGGTTAAAAATAATAAAACAGAAAAAAAGCCATGGTCCATTTTTGTCATGTCATTCTGAACTTTCAGAATCCTCCTTCAAGAAAGTCGTTTTATGAAGGTACCAGCTGATGAAGTAACAGCTTAACAAGTTCTAATTTGCTATGCAAGAAAGGCATGGTGTGAAACTCACACGCCCAAGCCCCTACCCCTTTTTTCTTAACAGCAGGCACGTATTCATTCCACCTAGAATGGAGTGGAGTGGATCTTTTCTCATGCTAGCAATAACATATTCCTTCCAGTCTATTTCAGGCAGCATTCTCTTCTTTCAGCCTTCAAGGCAACTACATAAGTACTTCTAAGAAACAAGGCCATTAAGGAGTCCCAAGCTTTCAACAGATTTTTTTTAAGCAATCCAACTGAGATAATAGAGAAGTAAACCATTGCCCTAAATTGCTATAGAAAGACAATCATTTTCAAGTAGAATACTTTGAAGAAATTTCCAAAGAAACGTATGCATTTCATCTGTATTAACATCTCCGTAATTTTCCTTTATAAGACTGCTCAAAATGCTTTACCATTTCTCATGATCTACGTCTTAGCTCAGCAGCACCAGCATACGTGAAAGTCCCACGAATTCCATTCATTTGAAATGCTGGGGAACACAGAAAACAGCTGTTTGATGCAGCCTGCCTCTTGACAGCCAGCCTGTGCCACTGAGACACTTCTCTCCTAGCTTTCCGAGCCCGGGAGCCTGCCTTGGGCTAGAGGCCTTTACCTCCACTCAGGTAGAAGAAAATGGATCAGAGCCCAACAGTAGCTTTATTGCACCAGATCATTCCTGCAGCCAGGGCCTGAACCACCACCCCAGGCAGGAGTAGGACAGCTAGGGGCAGCCAAGGGCAGGTCCTGCTCAGGGCATCAGCACCTTCCTGGGGATGGGGACATAAGCCCATGGGACCCATGGCTGGGCAGGGCTGGGCTGTAGAGAACTGGAGACCAGCCCTGCTGCGACATCGCTGGGGCCAGGGCTGATGGCCCTGGGGAGCTGACATGGGGTCCTGGGCCACAGGCAGTGTGGGGGAAGCCCAGAGTGACTGATCAGGGGCAGTCAGGGCTGGTCTCTCTGGGACCTGGCGCTCTGTCAACGATGAAAGAGACACCACTGTAATAGCAGCTGCACAGAAAAAACAAAAAGTGCAGCCACTGTTTCCAATAGATTTTAATCAATGAACCAGGTAATTTGTACTAAAATGGACAAAAAGGTTGCCCAGAGAGGTTGTTGAGGCTCCATCCCTGGAGGTGTTCAAGGCCAGGCTGGACGTGGCCTTGGGCAACCTGGTCTAGTCGGAGGTGTCCCTGTCCATGGCAGGGAGGTTGGAACTCGATGATCTTCCAGGTCCTTTCCAACCTAAACCACTCTATGATTCGATGATTCTATGGACAGAAGAAGCTGTAATAACCAAAAAAACTACTACTGAAGACAAATGTATTCCCAACATGGTTTTGTACTTGCATTATAATAACATGAAAATGCAAGCGAGGTGTACAAAAGCAAACAAAATCAGCCTTCTTGCTGACAAACCATTTTAAATAATATGGTTGTGGCTGATAACCTATCAGTAAAAGAAATACTTCTGCTCATGAACATTGCAGCTTTTTTTTACAGCAGTTTCTTAACATGCACGGTGAAGCCTTTCATTAAAAAGCAAATCAACAACAACAATGAAAAACCCTCATCAGCCCAAAACAGTAGAAATAGTTTCAAACTCATGGTGCTACATTAAAATGTGAGTTCTTTTGAGATATACGATGCTGCTGTTTCTCTGAAACTGCACTAGCTCAAAACTAGTTTCACTCAATTTAACTTCCTATTGATCCTTCGGAATTACAGATATTAAACACTTGGTTTCACAACAAACTTAATGAACAGTTCTGAGTCTCTTTATGCACGGCCACTGGAAATGCATGGACCAGTTGGAATCAGAGATTACAGCAATGTCCCATCGGCCTGCAATTTTCTGCCAGCTGAGAGTCATTGCCTGGATATATATAATGGCTCGTGCTGCAAGTTTTTCTCCTGAGAGCTGCATATAAACTGGAAAATCCTAGCTTCAGAGGATAAACCTACTGAAATAAATAATTCTATTTCTGTGGGACGTGTAAAGCTGTAAAGAGGGGTTCAGTCCAGAGGACAGGCATTTATGTTAAGACCTTTGGGTAGATTTACCCTCTGAAGAAGAAAAAAGATGATGAAATGAAGGATTTAAAGAGACAAGATTGAAAGTGTGCACAGTATGAAAGAAAGAAAAGGGAAAATTGAAGGCAGAAGGAGAGGTTCAGGCTTCCTGGAACAGCAAGGTGATGCCGTAAGCTGTGATGATTTCTATTAAGCTAGAAATCTCGGTGATCCCTTCCTTGAGTCCAAGCCTATGCCCAGCTCACCGTAGACTCAAACTATTGGATCTTTCAGCCAAATTGCTGTGGTCACAGCTAAGGTCATAGGACTGTGAGAGTCAGAAATAAGGTAGCCTCTCATCCGTGTCTGATACGGAATACGGATGAAACAGTGAGCTGCGACTGAGGAGTGGTTACAGAAGGTGCTTCCAGCCTTCTTCCAGCAAATGAGTTGTTGCTGCCTGGCTGATAACAGAACCCAATTGCAAGAGAGCTCTTCCTTTCCTCTGTTTCTAAGAGGCAGTAGAGCCAGCTAGGAATGTTATTACCAGTAGCTGTCTTTTCGCTGCAAACTTTGCTAGCTGTGTGAGAAACTCCTCTCTACACCAGTTACCTCCCCCAAGATCAGGCCCCTTTTGGAGCGGAAAATGTTCAGAGAGAAGCATTTAACACAAAGGCAGACCCTGGTCTCAGCCAGGAAGATCCAGTCCTGCAGACGAGGTTGGTCGTTACCTAGGTCAATTTGCTGAACTGTTGAAAAAGACAGTAACAGTTTCAGCTTGGGTCCGTTAAACCAAGACACAAAGTTAGCCCTTGGTCACAGTTATTGTATATTCACTGTAGAAATGGAAGGGTCAGCTGAATATCCTGATATGCAGCTGTGATTTTATGACTGCTCTTGCAGGAGGACAACAACAGTGGGAGTTGAAGGCCATGAGCTGTATAGGTTCTTCCATGGTCCTGGGCATGTATGTGGGTTACCTAAATCCCTGCTGATGAGGCAATATTTCAGATTCCATTGACAGTATTAGACCTACCTTGGATACACCTCTCTTCCACAGTCTAAATGTAACTTGGGTTCAAGAAGTGAGGAATATTCTGTAATTAAAGGGAAATTTTTGTGTGAAAAAAAAAAAGAGTCAGTCATATTAGTATAGTTTAAATGCTATAAGCTGCTTTGAAATTGTCTCGTAAAACCAGAAAATTTGGGATGAACCTAAGTGCAGGAGATTGTGTTATGTCAGAACAGATTGTCTCAGAAAGCCACCAAAGTTCCATCTCTGGAAGTTTTGAAAGACAAGTCTGAAAAACAGCTGTCAGGAACAGTTCAGGTATGTCTGCTTTTTTTTAATTCAAACAGAGAAAAAGCTAGATAATATCTCAAGGTCTTTTCTATTGCTGTCTTCCATCATTCCAGTTATTGGCTGCAGAGTGAGTTAACAGTGATGCTTCCTACCTGCACAAGCTGCAATGGGACTCAGCTCCATTTATTATTCTGAAATAGCAGGTGCACCAAAACCAACTAGAGAATACCTAGTATATGTACTGCTTTTCATGTACTTTTTGTATAAAGAACAGATTGCCTTTATTGCTCCTGACCTTACATTTCTTTGTCAAACATATCAATCACTCCCCCTAACCTTTAATAGGAAAGGCTAAAGTTGTTTACTACAGCAGTTCCTATTCACCACAAGGACACCACCTCCATTCTGAACCAGTCAGATTTGCATACCTTCCACTGATTATCCAAAAAGATTGCTTCTTCCCCTAAAATATTTGTCCATTTCATACATTTTTTTCCCAAGGAGGTCATTCATTGCCAGTGAGGTTAAATCTAAAAGTCAGCAGTATTTGGCAGAGATTTATGTGGGAATAGATATGGGTCTGTACAGCTCTCAGACTGATTAAATAAAGAATGTCATGGGAGTAGTATGATAGTATATGCATACTCCAGTAAATGAAAGTAATGCATTAGAATGCAGCTTTAGGGTCTAATTTAAAAACATAATTCAGACACAAGCAGAAGCCTTTAAAATATTGGCAGATGTCTTCATACTGTATTTCATATAGAGGACAAAGTGGATTAAAGATAAATGTAATCCAAATAATGGTGCTGTTTCATTTATTTTTTCACTTATGTTTTATTTCTTTTAAAGAAATTCAATTTGTAGAGGATTGTTTTCTGGGTTTTCATATTTTTATGCAGATCCGCTTAAAAATGTGAGCAGGGGAAAAAAAGGCATTCATTACAAATTGATGCTTTTCCTGAGGCAGCCTATGGTAAGTCACAGCCTTTACTCAGCCTAGGTGAAATAAATACTGTTGTTAAAAGGAGCGTTTCAATAAGCAGGAACTTTGATTCCTCTCTCTGTCTCCCATCCCCTTTCAATCTCATTATTTGTCAAGGTGATTAGGCTTAAATGGTTATTCTCACTTAGGACTCTCAACTTTTATTGTAGCCCATTGCTGAAGGACAGACAGGCTATTATTGTCTCTGCTCCACATTATATTTTTCCCTAGTGACATTCTATCAGGTCGGTGCTTTTACAACATTCTTTTTCTTCCACCTTCCCTGCACTGCTTTAGAAGTCAGGAGGAAATGAATAAAAATTCAAATGTGGCTCAAGTACATTGTTAAATGGAGTGAAAGATAGTTTCTCAATTCAAGAAAAGCTGGCCGGAGGCTGTGACATATATTTATGTCCTCATATGTCTGAATAGGTAGACAATGGATCCTAAGTGGAGACATTCTAATTTCCTTACTTGTTTATATGCTTTTGGCTGCACAATTGCAATTGTCACTGGGACACTGCAGCACCCACTTCATTAAGCATTTTTTGATTAAACCCAGAGTCCATAAGGGCTTAAGAAGGAAAGTTGTTCATGTTTGTTTTGAGCTTGCGACTTAGTTGAAGTAATAAGGTGAATAAAAATGCAATGTTAAAATAATCTTGACTGTATTTCAGCTTTGTAATTCCATTTTGATTGGTTTTTGTCCAATCACTTTAGTATCAATCGTGCCATTAAAACAATGGGGAAACTGAATCTCTTCAGTGGAAATTGGATCAGATATCCCAGTCTTTCACACTCATTGAGCATGTGATTGGCTGGATTTTTTGGAGGTAATGAGGACTTCACAGTTTCTTGAGACCTACAGCAGCTGCCAGTGATCTCTACTTTGAAAGAACAAACCCATAGCTAACTTACAACTTAACTGTAACACACAAACCAAAAACATTCCATCTCAGAAGAAAGTTTGTTAATGGTGTACAAACTAAACATCATTCATATTCATCTCCCTTCACTATGTCAAAGTGGTCTTGAAGATGTGCCAGCAGTCGATGACACCAAGACTAATAGACTCCAGGATATAAGAATTACACCCTTTGTACTGTGTCTTCTACCAGAGGACTTCAGGATTTACTACAAATGCTAATTGGGCTAATCTTAAAACTCACTGTAAGTATTATCAAAACCCGTCAGCCATACAGTTGTTTCCCAGCAAGATGGTACAAAGCAGACTAGGACATGTTCCTGAGGGAAAGGGAATGCAAGACTGGATAAAACTCCTCTACACTTCCCCTAATTCATAACAAAAATAGCAATCATATTTTGAACTGTGAGGCTAATTAAATTTTTAAGTCATTTTCTCATTCAGAAAAGAATTTCTCTGCTCCTGATGTGTTTAAATCAAGACTGTTGGGTTTTTAGAAAGTAAAGCCCAGCTCAGAAAGATATTCTTAATTTAAAAAAGGAAATCTTGCTCACATCTTTCTGCTCCCTGTTCTGCAGAAGGTCCAGCTGGAGTATTACAAAAACTTCTTGGATCTTAAAGTCATAGAAAACTTGACTGGAAGGAGTCTCTGGAAGACACCTTGTCTAACATTCTGCCTGAAGCAGGACTATTGCCAGTTAGATCAGATCAGTCATGGCCTTGTCCATCAGTCTTGAAAACCTCCAGGAATGGAGAACTGAACCATCGTGAACTTAATAATTTAACATGTCCATTAAGGCAAGTCCATTTAATCAAATATTATGACTATGTCTATAGTTCCAAAGGCATCTACAACCAGGAACAATCCTTAGATCTTAGGCCAGAAGATGCAGAGCATTTGTGTCTGCAGCATTCTGGGTTTGCAGTGAACTGGGCTTGTTCCTTGTGTATAGCACTAAGTTTAGATCTCCCCAGGACAAACACAATTGCTGTCGTATTTTGTTTTTCTCCTTTCAAAGCATCTGGAGTCCACCAGAGTGGAATTTTTGTAGCATGAGGGCAAGGATATTGGTAGCATGTGAGTGTGTGGGGGGTGGTGATGGTCAAGACCTGCTGGGGTATTGACAGACAAATGATGAACTTGGCTTAGGGAAGCGTGCTTCTCATGTGTTTCTCATGAATGCAGTCCATAGATAATCATATCTGGAGGGGAAGAAACAACTTTGTTGCTCAGAGAAAACTTGCTTAATTTATTCAAAAACAAGCCCACATATCAACTAACATATATGCAGTGCAGATGAACTGCAGATAGGACCAAGACACAGAACCAAACCACCCAAGTAAATAATGTGACCACTGACCAAGTATACCTTGTAAAATATTCTCCAGTTGTCTCTCCCAAGTAGTATACTCATTCACTGATTCACTTGCCACATTCCCTTTGCCAATTTGCAGACTAAGAGAACAACCTACTCAGAATCTGAAATGGAAATAAAGTAAATCAAGTTACTGTATATACTGTTATGAACCACTTATGGGGTCAAACCACCACAATAAGGAAGCAAGAACCCCTTATGGTCTCTACGCTGAATTAATTTTGCCAATTATGGGTGGTTAGCTTAGTTTTGGGGATTATTGTAGCATCTAGATTCAAAAGCACGTTAAGTAACAGGTACTTAGGCCAACTGGCACTGTGAATACTTCTCTCCTTCAACTATATAGAATCATAGAATGGTTTAGGTTGGAAGGGACCTTGAAGGTCATCGAGTTCCAACTGCCCTGCCATGGGCAGGAACACCTTCCACTAGGCCAGGTTGCTCAAAGCCCCATCCAGCCCGGACTCGAACACATCCAGGGGTGGCACATCGACAGCTTCCCTGGGCAACCTGTTCCAGTGTCTCACCAACCTCAGAGCAAAGAATTTCTTCTTAATATCTGTTCTAAATCTACCCTCTTCCAGTACCCCTTGTCCTGTCACTACATGCCCTAGTAAAAAGTCCCTCTCCCACTTTCTTGTAGGCCCTCTTTAGATACTGGAAGGCTGCTACAAGGTCTCTCCGGAGTCTCTTCTTCTCCAGTCTAAATAATCCCAACTGTCTCAGCCTGTCTTCATAGGAGAGGTGCTCCAGCCCTCTCATCATCTTTGTGGCCCTCCTCTGGGCTCACTCCAACAGGTCCATGTCCTTCTTGTACTGAGGACTCCAAAGCTGGATGTTGTACTCCAGGTGGGGTCTTGTGAGAGCAGAGTAGAAGGGCAGAATCACCTCCATTGACCTGTTGGCCGTGCTTCTTTTGATGCAGCCCAGGATACGGTTGGCCTTCTGTGCTGCGAGTGCACATTGCCAGGTCATGTTGAGCTTCTTGTCAATTAACACCCCCAGGTCCTTCTCCTCAGGGCTACTCCCAATCTGTTCTCTGCCCAGCCAGTATTTGTGCCTGGGTTTGCCCCAACCCATGTGCAGGACCTCGCATTTGGCCTTGCACTTCATGAGGTTTGCACAGGCCCACGTCTCCAGCCTGTCCAGGTCCCTCTGGATGGCATCCCTTCCCTTTAGCGTGTCGACCATTCCACACAGCTTGGTGTTGTCTGCAAACTTGCTGAGCATGCACTCCATCCCACCATCCATGTCACCAACACAGATGTTAAACAGCCATAAACAGAGACTAGAACCAACCTGACATTGTTGAATTTAAGGAGGTGACCTATATGCAGCCTTGTTAAATGTAAGAAAAGTAACTGAAAGTCTATGATTTGACAAAACTGTTAGAGTATGCATTTATATATATATACATGTATTTCGGACAAAGCTAATGCTGATAGATATTTTCTCTACCATCCTAAAATCTTTCAACAAAAAAAGGAAAGTATTTTTAAAATTCTGTTGTAAACTGGAGAAGACGAAGAAAGAAGCCACAGAATAATGACAGGACTGGAACAAACAGTTTATAGTGGGAGACTTTGGGATCTCAATCTGTTTAGCTCATGAAATGCATCAAGTGTTGATTTGTCTGTAGAATAGTCTAAATACTTTTATGTAGAGAAAATATTGCATATTTTAGGCTCCCTTAATATGGCTAAAAAGACATAAGAGAACCCAAAATCTGTACTTAAAGGCAGATGAATTTAGGTTGGGAAGAAAACACACTTTTATAATAGTGAAAGTGGTTAGTCCTTGGAAACAGTAAACAGGAGAAAGAGTATATCCTTCATCTTTTGTTATCCTTCAGCATCAGGTTTGATGCAGTAATGTAGATGTTTTAACTCGGATAGAGGTAAGGCAGAAAAGGTGCATCTGAGAGGTACAGTTTTGTCATATACGAGGCTTTGTCCATGACATGAGATAACTGCTTCTGCCACTGTGCATAAGACTAATATAGATTCTGTAACAGTCCTTTTTATCTTCAAGATCTAATTTATACCTTTATGTAACTGCATCACAACAGATCAAAAATATGCTTTTCAGAAACTCCCAAGTTTTGTGAATGTGCCATCATTGCAAGTTAAGTATTTTTACAGATTCTTGGAAGTATAATACTAGGTAATTGGTATCTGTTTTAAAACTCCTAGAGCTGTATAATTCCATGGCTGTAGATGAAATCCTGCTCCCAGACATGACCAAATCCCTTTTGTAAGCTCATGTTGAAGCTAGGGCTTTGCCGTCTTCAAAAGCATCAGTGTACCCTCTCTCACTGAGTGTAAGTGAGGATGGTCATCTCAGCCTGTTTTCCCTCTCTCAAGAGCAGCCTGCCATGACCAACTGGTCCCTCATCATTTCCAGCTTAGATTTGTTTGTTTTTTATAACACAAGTATCACTTTAACAGTTGCAGGTCCGGAAATTCTCAGACAAAAGCACCAAGAGAAAGGGAATCATCTTGCAGCTAAGAAGCTCTGTGTACCAAATCTGAACACAAGGTGATCCTACGAGCTTCAGAATAAGCCCTCGTTGTATTCCAGTTTAAATTCCATTGCACAGCTCTCCTACCACAGCAGTGCCTGATTCTTGGATACATTCAGTGCTAAATCAAAACCATACAGTTTCACTCCTCCATTAAAACTGAACAGGAAGCCAACAGGGCTGCAGTGCCTTCCCCAGTGCTAATGATTGCTTTACTGTGAACATTGCTCCGGTACAGTTGTGAAGGACAGTGGCCTCTTTCCAGATTTGGCCATAAGCAAAACAAAGAAAGCATAGAAAGTGTAATAATAGCAATAAAATCCTGAAATAAAGAAAGAGAAAGAAATGGGAAAAAACAAAAATCCTATGGTTCTCAGTCTGCTAATTGCTATGGAGGTTAAATTTCTGAAGCTGATTTAATTCAAAAATTACAAAAGTCCCCTAATTTACAGCAGAGTGCTCTCCCTTAACATCCAAATCATTTTGGAAACTTTTTTTCTGTTTGTTTTATTTGGCTGACATGAAAAAAAAAAAAAAAAAGAATGTTTTAGGTTTTCAGTGTGGATTTTTCAGTGTGGAAGTCCTGGAAATGGAAGCCATATGCTACATCAAAACTATGGTAAACAAAAGCAATTAAAAGGTAGACTTCCCTGAAACATATACATGTGTGGGGAGAAGAGGAGTGAACGCACACCTACATATGTACATATGGTGAGGGAGCGAGTAATCTGAGTACCTGGCTAATAACACTATCGAAAAAGTTTGCAGTGTGGCAGAATGGAAAAATAATGGAAAAAGACAGTCTGGAAGAAACTAACTAAAGAAAACATGACTTTTGTCCCATAAAATCTGTATTTAAAATGAAATTATAACTGCACCTACTTGAATGAAAATTACAAAAAAAAAAAAAAAAAGAAAAAAGTCTTCAAGTAAAAAGCAAAACAATTATTGGAAACAGTAGATCAACAGATTAACTGGATAGTTACCCTTCGCAGAAGATGGGAATACCAAAGTACGAACACTGGTGCCTGCTATAAGTTTTACATTCCTGTGACATACTCCATAGTTTTGGGACTGTCTCTGAGGATTGATCTTGTCTTCTTTATTTAGGCACCTACTCTGTGCTTATCTTTCAGATGCCTTGTAAAACAAGTACCTAAAATCCCTTGCTTTATTAATGAACAGGGAAAGGTGCTTCTGAAGGCAACGAGGCAAAGATTGCATCCACCACCTGTTTTTAAATGCTTGAGCCTCATATGAGAAAACCTTCAGCCTGGTCTCTGTTGGGAAGAGTTCTTGGCTTAGTTCTTACCCACGTTGCCTGGAAGAGTAGGGCAGGTAGAGCACGACTGCAGCTCCCGTGTTCAAAGTGCTGCTACCCAGGCACACCATGAGCACGCTGACTCCAAGCTCTAGGTGGGCTAACAGACAATTACGAAGCCAGAAGGCTGGCACATCACAGGATTCACCTTAATCATGTCAGTTCTTGAACTCCGTACTTCAGAGTATATATATATACACACACAGACACTAAGGCACACATCAGCCAAAGGTCCGTTGAGAGACTGGGCTGACTTGCCAGAGCTGTAGCACCATTACACCGCTATGCAGAGTTTTGATGGAGTCATTCTTGCATTTTGCCTCAGCCAGGCTGCATAACTACTGGTGCTGGTCCCTTGTTCATCCCAATTGTAGCGCCATGTCCAGGAATACATTTGAAAACAGGAACTTTTTAGATAACCTATTTTTGAGAACATTGAAATATTATTTAATTGAAAATCTAGAAAGACAATATCTCTTAGGAATAGTTGGTGTTTATGTCTGGTTCTTCTTGTTCAGCATGGGAGCTCTAGTAAGTCCCAAACTAAAACACAAGCTTCTGGAAGTATCTGGAACAAACATTTCTGTCAGGGCAAAAATTCTGCATCAGTTGTGCCTACATTCTTCTGTTTTATAAAATCCCTCCTGAGATGCATGTTTTATTTAAGTTGCAAACCAGAATTTTGAACACTTGCATAGTATGATGTAGGGGATTTCAAGCACCTGATCAGGTGCTGGTCACAGTGAGACTACACTCGAGCTGTTTAAAATCTGAGCAAACCTCCCCTGCTCCATCTCTGCATAGGGCCCATGTCTGGAAAATACAGATCTTCCCTCTGAAGACTATTACAGTCTTCATCAACATGTTTTCAGGCATAACTTTCAAATATACAGTATTGCAAAATGTTAATGCTTGACATGAGGCTCCTGTGAACTACAAAACGCTCCCTTCAGGGTGTGTTTCAGCAACATGTTGACAGAATAGACACTCCAGTCTGGATTGACAACAAGTTTGGCTTTATTATCAGTAGTGAAAAAGTATAAGGGATTCAACCTGGCAACAAATTAGCTGAATGTAATGCAGTTTGGCATTAACCTAACACAAAAATGACTTCATAAATTAAACAACTTGAGTTTCACTCCCTCTAGGACAGGAAAAGAAAAATAATTAGGGAGCACTTTCACTTGCAAGAACATCAGTTACCATAAGCTACATGTGAAATATTGCTGTCTTCAGATAAGGAGTTAATCTACTTTACTAAATAAAATATATCACCCTCACATAGGTGAATTATAGAATTACGCACTTAGATTATACATAACCAATGTATGCTGTAAGATTTACCTTCATAAAATTTTTGGAGATTCTGTGAACTGAGTGAATTGATAATATTTCTTGCTTTTTAATGTATTTTTCAAGCAATTTAAAATTCAGTAAGTAAATGTAAGACCAAATAAATTTCCTTCTTTATGTTTAAAAAACGAGGTCAGTGTTTACAGCACGACCTTTGTGAATAAAGAAAGGATACCATAAATTTTTGTGAACATATTCTCATTTTAAATGTAGACTTTAGTGTAAACATAGAATGAACAGAATCAGAGAGTAAATATATGATGATAATTTTATTTTTAGTTACAGAACTGGTGAGATAAGATAGGGCATCCAGTTATTAAATTCCTCACATTTAGAAACATATTGAATAAAATGGGAAGGAAGTAGGAAAAGGTTACAAAAAAGGCACCCTTGGAAGTTTTGTCTGTGGGCAATTAAAGGACCTTGTGCATCTGTTCAGGTTTTTCCAAGATTATGAACCTGATTCCAGCATGATCCATAGCTCCATATCTGACCAAGTTCACAGATATTAAAAAATCCCAAACAGGGGGTTTAACATGCTTCAGACTTTTTGTGCATGGACAGAATAGCCCTGTAGTGCACTTCCAGTGCATAGTGCAACATTTGAAAACATCAGAGTCATTGCACATATTTTATAGCCTATACATAAGTCTACTTATAGCACAATTCCGAGAGTGTGGACTCGAAATTCTATCATTGTTTCAATGTCTGCATTTATATAATCAATTTAACACAAATGTTTCAAATTTGAGTTTAAAGTCAGATTGCCCTTTAAATCAGTATTTCTGTTTCTATGGTGGTGGCTGGATTAACAGGGAAGCTGTATAGTATGCTATCTGACTTTTGGCACACATGTTTGGAAAAATTCTTACTCTTTGTTTGTTTCCTTAATGACCTGCAAGCTAGAAATAATATCTACATGAGAACGATGCTGTAATGATCAATATTTGAATGGGACTTTGGAGACTGGTGAACTTAAACAGCTTAAGGGAAGAGAAACCATGACATCCTGTAGCGTGACTTCCAATATCTTACCACATCAACGTCCTCTCAGTTTCTTGGAGCCTAACACCTAGTCCTCAGTGGAAGCATTATTTATGTCCACTGGAAGTGTTCCTTCTAAAAAGGTAGCCATAAGTCTTGATGGGAGGACATCAGGAAACGGACAGTCCATCACTATCCTCAGGAACCTGTTCCCAAAGTTAATACTTTCCACTGATAGAAATGCAAGCCTAATTTTAATATCAAGTGACTCAAAATTCAGAAAGCTGTTGTTTTCTGTTATGTCTTCTTATCCCTCTAGTGTCCAGCATTTATCCTGATTTCCACTTTATCATATGTAAAATTAATGACTAGTTCAGTATGCCCTGTTTTATAGAGGCATGATTTTCAGTGACAGAGGTTGTTTTTTTTTCAGAAGAGCAGACAAAATGTTTGGGGCTTTTTTTCAGTGAAGAACACAGTAATATAGGTTCTTTGTATTGTCATTGTAGACTCTAGAATAAGAGGTAACGGGCACAAACTTGAACACAGGAAATTCAATCTTAACATGAGGAGGAACTTCTTTACTTCGAGGGTAGTGGAGCACTGGCACAGGCTGCCCAGAGAAGTTGTGGAGTCTCCCACTCTGGAGACATTCAAAACCCGCCTGGACACCGTCCTGTGAAACCTGTTGTAGGTGACCCTGCTCTGGCAGGGGGGTTGGAATAGATGATCTCTAGATGTCCCTTCCAACCCTGACCATTCTGTCCCTCTGGACACAGATCACAGCTACCCAGCTCTCACCACTGATGGAAAAGAGAGCTAACTTTGTAGGGGGTGCCTAACTCAAGTACCAAAAGCTACATGGGACGACACAGCCAAGGGTTGATGCTGAAGGACTCACTCATGTTCCTGACTCTGAGACATTTCATTTCACACGTGGCTACATAAAGCAATTGTTTGAACAGGCCCAGGCAGGATGGGAGGAACCAAGGACACACTGTGTTACTGCCTTGCCAGCATATTCCTCTGCCAAGCTTTCTGGTACAGGAAATTTTTTATCGAATTGTTTTTACATTTGTTTCCAGTTTGCTGACAAAACTGTTGAATGGTACCAGACACATTGCAGAGCCTTGTGGATGCCCACCAGAACATTTCACGTGCATTGAAGCTTTCACCAAAAGAATCTTCTTGGACTTGCTAGGAAAGTGTTAAGTATTTTCTTTTAAAGGAAAAGAAAAACTATACAGAGATATATCTTCTTTTGATTTAAGAATGCAATATACAAGCTTTGAAAGTTCTTCAAATTTGTTTTTAGAAATCATTGCTCCTGTAACCAGAATGAGTTATTATTGTAAATTCTACAGAACGCGTTTAATGTGTGGGTGTTCAGCAAACCACATTGAAAGCATGGTGTGTTTTGTTGTTTGTTTTTTTTTTTTCTTCAATAGTTAGGTCGCATTAAATACTATGTGCCAAATATCTTCAGAAATAAATAAGAGAAAAAAAAAGAAAACAACTCTCCCCCTCCTTCCCTCAAATAAGTGATTAAACCTCTAGTATTTACTACATTCTCAAAGGCAGTCGGCTGCCACAAAATAAACAAACAGCACAACCAAAAAGTCACAGCTGCCCACTTTCAGTGTCAGACATTTGAGAGATGAAGGGCTAAATGCAGTCCATTTTGTTATGTTGCAGCTGGGTTTCCTATGATGAAATATCCATTGATCCATTCCATCTTATTGGCTTTAGATGAGTTTTTCCTGATACACCACGAGGAAGTCTCTTGTGGTACACAATTCAATCATTGTATTGGTAAAAAAAAATCACATACTTTGTAGTTTTTGTCCTTGATATTCTCCACATGTTTGGAGCATTGAACAGCTGGGGCCATAGAAAACATTTAGAAATCACATTCTTTTATGTAGATCAATCACTTTTGTATACATTGCACCAGGCAAATGAAAATTGTTCATTTACATGTCAGTGGGAGTTTGATGTCTTAAAACAATCTTCCAGACATTAGTGTGGGCCACTGTTTGTTTTCCTTTGGAAAAAAAGAAACTATGTATTCAGGAATGAAGCTTTAAAATCAATTCAAGATTGAGAAATGAAATACATAAAACAATAATCTCTTCCCCCTATAATACTATCTCTGACTTAAGCTTAAGAAGCATAAATGCCTTCGTCTAATGTTTTTTGGGGGAACCTAAACAAGGTCAGAAAGAGTCTGATATACAATGTAGACTATGAATAAATAGATATTGTTAATTAACAAATAAACAGTAATTATAACAAAGACAGAGGTTTATGAAAGCTATGAAATGCCTTACATCAAGATTTTTTTCCTCGTAATTATGTCTGTCTCTCTTTCACACCCCCATCCCCTTTTCTGGTAAAAGGACTTGTCATAAGTAGCTTTAAGAGGAGAAAGATCGTCTTTTAAGTTATCTTATATTGCATCAATATGTGATAAGGAGTCGCTTCAAGCTGTTTTTGTTGTGCAGCTGCAGTTACATTCAAGGTAGCATTGTTCAGAATACGCTCCTTAAACGTCTTACCAGGGGTGACACACCAACGTTTTTTAGAGGCCAATAGGAGAGTTTAGCTACTCCTCAACTAAGTTGTATCCCCCAAAGACCACCAGTGACACCTTCCCTGATTGTTCAAAAACTTCTGAAGAGGACTTTATCTGAAGATGTGACCAGCCTGGAATCACTCGATTTAGGAGACACTGACTTCCTTCAATTCCCTCTTTTAAAACAGAAAGATTATTTTGGCCAGGTGCTCCGTTAGAAACCTGGGGTGTTTAAATGCCCTACTTGCCCAAAATGGTTTGCATATGCATGTGGCCCTCTGCATGTGGCATAAGGCCTGTGACAAGAACTAGGTGAAACTGAAGCGCTGCACACTATCACTATGTTCATATTTATACAGAGCACTGCATCTTGGTTGAAGAGGAAAGATGATTAAAATGTCTATTTGGCTTGAAAGTGTAACACTCTGGCAGAGACTTTAGCTCATGTGTTCTTTTAAACCAAGATAAAATAGATTCATTGTTATCATTTGTGCTGCTTTACCTGAAAATGTCAGTGGGACAGTCTGTAAGCGCTCAAATAGAAAAGCAATTTAAACATTTTCTCCTGAATGTTTTCTTTACTTCTAGCTGTCTCATGTGTCCAGTTATTGGTTATATTAAACTTCCACACAGTAATTCTTGTTCGTGCTTTTAGATGTCAGTGTTTTTTCCTGGAATCTGAGTATACCTGTGATGACTACAAGGAATTCAGTATGGTGAGGAGAGGAGGACCTGGTCAAAGACAAAGAATACAAACAAAGCAAAAGCTTTCCTAGTTTAACAGGAATTTAGTGCCAGCTGCCTTCTTATTCATTAACACTGAGAAAACATCCCTTTCTTTCTTAAAAGGGAGACTGCTAAGCTCTTTACATATTTGGTGTCTCCTAGCAAGCAGAATATGAAAAGACAGGATATGAAAAGGGATATGAAAATATATAGTGAAAAAAAAAATAATGGTAAACACCATCAGGTTTAAGACCCACTATACTCAGAGCAACTAATATGGTAGATACATGCTGGAGTTTGGGTCAGAAGTACATATGCTATATTTACAGATGTTAGGGGCATAGGAAAAGGGTATTGATTTCAGAGCTGTTTTTTATTGTCCACACGGAAATGCTGATGGAAACAGAAACACAGTACAAATCCACAGTGAAAAATAGGTTCTGAAAGACCCCACCTAATAAGTGCTAGAATTCTGAGGCAGTAAAGATTTCACTACAACTGAAAAATATTCTATATTCTTTGCTAACAGCAGTACTAAACACTGTACAGAGAATTGACAGCAGTCAAAAGGAATAGGTTTAGTTGTCAGAATAATGGATAGAGAAAGCTAGAAGTGCCAACAATCAAGGTTATTGACTTTTAGAATAAAACTGTGAAAATCTCTCTCTCTCAACGTATTTATTTCCCTTGAGTTGATCCTGCTTTTCTCTGTGAAGTCAAAACAAATGAATTTCCCTGATTGCTGGCCTAAACAATGTGACACAGGAATGGAGATCTCAAAGCCTGCTCTCCTTTTACTCAAAAAAAACTTGCTTGGAGTCCTAGATTCCAGGTGAGAAGGAACAATTCCGTCCATCTAACCTGACCTCCTGCAGAATTGCATCCTAATTGCTGGGTCACACCCCCAGTTTTTGTGTAAAATTTATTAAAAATAACCTGTCTGAAATTTGGGTGTTGCAATGTGTTTCAGCGATGAGTGATCTTTTGACATTGTGAAAAAGCCCGAAGTTAGCAGCTGAAACCCTGTAGTCAGTCATCAATAAGAAGCCCTTTTTGTTTTGAGTCATCTTCATGAAACTTGAATGTGAGAAGGCACAGGGGTTCTTTTGTGTTGGCATGGATGAAGGATTTGGGCGTACTCAAGTTTGAGCAAAATCTGAATAGCCTTAATTTTCATGGTAGCATGGTGTCAGGTTAGTAGACTTTCTTCCCAACTGAATGCCCTCTGCACTTTCAGAGTACAAACGTAGGTGCCTTCAGAGCTTTGTAGTCCTGGGAATAATATGGATGGGTTTATCAAACACTCAGAAGGTGTTTAAGGAAGCTAAGACCCAATTTAGGTGGGAGGGATTTAGGTGGAAGAAGTTCCTACAGCATTTTTAACTACCAGAGTCTATGTGGACGAGTACAGACAGGTCCAACCTACACTGCTTGTGACCCACATGGGCCAGGCAAGACATAGCTCCAGTCCAGAAGATATTTACCAATGTTAAAGCAGTACTATGTATAAGGGGGTATGTCCTCCTACGTGAATTAGAGAGCTAGAAAACCGTAAGAAATTATTCAGCAGAGTAGTTCAAGGGAGGGCTCATTAGCCAGGTGGATAGCATGGCTACGTGGATTCCAGGCTAGAACTGGCCCCTCTCCAGACTGCTTGCAGCAAAGGAGCTCAGGCTTGTCTGCACGGGTCTGGACAAACATTCCCATAGCTGCATTGCTTTTGAGCAGCAGTTGGTGCTCTTGAGACCACAGAAGGTTTGTAGTCCACAACGCACTGTGTGAGTGAACTGATACTGAAACCTGGGCAGAATACCATAATTCTGTGACCCCCATTTTGTCAGCACTCCTGGTTTCCTCTGTTGTTTATGTTTAAATCATGTGAGCCGGGGCCATCTCAAGCCACACATATCTTCAATCCCAATAAAAGAGGGAAAAGTGGGAGGGGGGGTTGAGGTTTGCAAAATATGTGTAATGAACAATGATTTATAATAATGAGATACTACTTCTTGAACTGATTGAAAGCAGAGCTTAAGCAACCCCTGCCTTTAAAAAAAAAAAAAACAACCAACATTTGTGGTAGAAATGCCTGTGTTTTCAAGAAGCAAAAAATGTTCACTGACCTCAAGTCTAAATCTGAAAGCATGTCTTGCTGACACCTAATCAGAGAGCACTAGTTGATCCCAGGCTATTGATGAGAATATTTGTTTTCCTCATCCCATAAAAGCTAACAAAATGCTGCAGGGAACACTTCTGAGCTGGTATAAAAGAAGACTGAATGACATCAAGGTCTTTGCAATTGCTAATCACTATAATCCTATGATTTGATTTTAGACCAGTTGCCACATAAATACCAAGCAGTTTAGTATTTTTTCCATTTTAGGACATAACGAAAAACATTCTTGTTTTAATACCTATGTAAGCACTAATTTTTACAGATGTCTTAAGATGTATAGTACATACAGTAGCTACAAATTAGCATATCGTGCATACGTTGCTTTGTGTGCTTTCTGGAAGGGGTCCAAGGATGACTGACTAACACATGGGACGTTTCCTCTTCACCACATTAACGCGAAGTCAACACCTGCGGTGATGTAAGCCCATGACTCACCTGCCTGAATGGAGGTCTCTTTAGGATCAACTGTTGTGCGCAGAATACATCTGCAACATCCAAATAAATGAGCCCTTCTAAAGTAAGTCAGCACTACCCCTGTTTAGAATGCAGGGCCCTTGTGAAGGCTGAGGTGAAGCAGCTGGCTAGCAGCTTTTGTGAGTCATTTTAAAAAGCCACTCTCACAGCTGGAGAGAAAATAGCCCTGGCAGCACTGGCAATCCATTATGAAATGTAAAAAGTCCTTCTCCGGGCGGAAGGAAAACTTCACCCAGCTGTCAAGTGTTTGAGATGTTGGGGAAAAGTGCGCACACACGCATGCACATGGCCCTGTCTTACAATGTGAGGAATACAGAGGCCACATTAGATAAAATTAAATCTTCTCAGAGATTGAAAAAAGCGTGGGCTGATGAGTTCACTTTTTAGAAATCAGTAAGGGTTTTGGTGAATGAGATATCAAGCACTTTTTATCATCCAAGAAAGACTGGCCTGCAAGTCTCTTTTCTGATTTAAGTTTTCCTCTTCAACATACCTGTATCAAAAAGACACTTGACCTCTGCTTACATTATTGTCCAGCTCTATCGATCTGAAAGGTTCATATTGCAGAGAAAGGAAAACCTAAGTGGCAGAACAATCAATCCCTAATCTCATCTTTTTCCATTTGGCAAACATAAAACGTAGTTAGTGAATGGCTTCTAAATGTAAATCAATTTAAGCCAAGAGATGCTGATGCTGCATATTTGCAGTATAATAAAAGATGACTAATTTAGGAGAAAGCAATGATGGAGAAAGCAATGATGAATAAAGCAATGATGAATTTGAGTAGAAAGATGTGGAGAAAGATGACTTGCATAGCTGTGAAGCCCAAAGGGATTTCATGTGAATGCAACTTGCAGTCCAGTGAGAAAGGGGATTTTTAGAGGTGAAGCTCAAATACAGTTTTTCCAAACTTCTCTCTGCACTTTCCCTTATTTACAGCCACACAAAATGCAGTCTGGTTTGTATTTTCATGGAACAGTACTGACATCTAGCGGCAACACACACAGATCCTGCCTAAGTGTCCCTCTGGTAAAATGAAATAACCTACACCTACCTCTTGCAGAAGTCCCAACTAAACCCCATCCAATGGTTAGACGACAGCACCACATCACTTCCCTTATGCACTGCAGTGATGCAAAATGTAGGCCCAGTTGAGGTCTCAGAATTTGGAAAACTCTTTGGAATTTTAAGAAAACCTTTTTTAAGGTTTCTGTGGCTTTCTTTTTGAGAAGGATTAATGCACAGAGCCAGCCAAGAAGTCTCCATTTTAACTAAAGGTGACAGTTATCTATAACTGAATGTTAGCTCTCAGATAACATGTGACCACAGATGTTTATCAAGTTACTGTGTTTAAATGGGAACCATTGAGTAGAAAAATAGCTTTATTATCTGTATAACTGGAAGTGGCATATGATTGTTTCTGAAAAATTAAATTAATTTCAGGTGTCTAGAAAGGTTCAGTTCAAGAAAGGTTATAAACTGGATAAGAAGAATTGCTGTAAAGACAAAAGACAAAACAGATCTTACAGTGAAAGACCTAAAGAGATCAATCTCTTTGACAAAGCAAGAGAAGTGGTCAAAGTTTATGAGTACATATATATGAAGAAAAAGAATACGATAGCAAAGAACTCTTTAAACGGGTAGACAGAAATATAAAAAGATGAAGTGACTGGCAATTAAAATGAGACAAATTTAGAGTTGAAATGAAGCAGAACTTTTTTTTACTAATAAAAGTAATTAACCTTTGAAACAACTGATGAAGACCTGCAGTAGAGTTTAAACTTCTGGAGCATTTTAAACCAAAACAGGATGTTTTCTGAGTGTTTCCTTCAAATGGAAAAGAAACCATGAGGATAGGCAACCATTGGGGTAGATTGCCCGGATTTTGTGCAGTGTCCATTCTTGCAGGTTTTCAAGCCCTGAGGAACCTGGTCTGATCTCATAGCTGACCTTGCTTTGAGCAGGTGGTTAGACTAGAAACCTCCTTAGGGCCCTTCCAACCTGGTTTATTCTTTGCTGTTACGATCCTTTGATATAATTCAAGTCTGGAATCCTATGGCAGCTTCTCATCTCTTCAGCCTATAAAATGATCCAGGAAGGAAATACTGCTTCACAACAATTGCTCTTGATCATTTTACAAATGCACATTTATATATATATATATATACATATATATATATATAATTTTTTTTTTTATATAGTAACTAAAGGTAGGCACAAGGAGAAAACTACAATTTCCTAATGCATATTCAACATCAATGAGAAATCATCAAAATAAAGACTATTCTTTTGGGTTTTTGGGTTCTTGGATTATTCTTTCACAGAATCATGGAATCACAGAATGACAGAAATGGAGAATAACAGAATGGTTGAGATTAGAAGGGACCAGGAGTCACCTGATTCAACTCTTCTGCTGAAGCAGGACCATCTACAGCCAGTTACGCATGCCTATGTCCAGATGGCTTTTGGCTATGTCCAAGGATGGAACCTCCACAACCTTTCTGGACAACTCGTGCCAGTGTTCAGTCACTCTCACAGTAAAAAAGTGTTTCCTGATGTTCAGGCAGAGCCTTCTGTTTTTCAGTTTGTGCCCGTTGTCTCTTGTCTTGTCACTGGGCACCATTGAAGAGAGCCTGGCTCCATCCTCTTTGCGCCCCACTTTCAGGTATTTATATACATTAGGACAATCACGCCAAGCCACCTCTCCTCTAGGCTAAACAGTCGCAGCTCTCTCAGCCTCTCCTCCCAGGCAAGACACTCCAGGCCCTTAATCATCTTTGTGGCCTTTCATTGAACTCTATCTGGTATGTCCATGTCTGCCTTGTACTGAGGAGCCCAGAGCTGAACACAGTACTCCAGGTGTGGCCTCACCAGCACTGAATAAAGGGGAAGGATCATGTCCCTCGACCTGCTGGCAATGCTTTGCCAGCCCAGGGTACCATTAGCCCTCCTTGCAGCAAGGGCACATTTCTGGCTCATGTTCAACCTGATGTCCACCGGGATGCCCTAGTCCTCCTCTACCAAACTGCTTTCCAGGTGTGTGTCCACCAGCACATACTGGTGCATGACGTTTTTCTTCCCCAGGTTCAGGACTTTGCACTTGCCTTTGTTGACCTTAATGAGGTTCCTGTCAGCCCATTTCTCCAGCCTGTTGAGGTGCCTCCGTGTGGCTGCACAATTCTCTGGTGTATTGGCCACTCCTCCCAGATTTATGTCATCAGCAAACTTGTTGATGGTACACTCTGTCCCATCATCCAGATCATTAATGAAAATGTTAAGTAAGACTGGACTCTGAGGTACACTGCTAATTACTGGCCTCTGACTAGACTTTGTGCTACTGATCACTACCCTCTGAGCACGGCCATTCGTACAATTTTCAATCCATCTCACAGTTGGCTCATCCAGTCCGTATATCAACAGCTTCTTTATGATGATCTTATGAAAAACAGTGTCAAAGGCTTTGCTGAAGTCCAGGTAGACAATATCCACTGCTCTCCCCTCATCTACTATGCCAATCATTTCATCATAAAAGTTTATGTAGTTGGGCAAACATGACTTCCTCTTGGTGAAGCCATGCTGACTTCTTCTGATAATTTTCTTTTCGTTACTATGCCTGGAAATACTTTCCAGGATTAGCTGCTCCATCACCTCCCCAAGGGATCAAGGAGAGGCTCTAGTTCCCTGGGTCCTTCTTCTTGCCCCTCTTGAAGCTAGGAGTGGAAGCTAGGAGTAACATTTGCTTTCCTCCATTATTCAGGCATAAGGGAAGAAATTTCCATAGGGGTAGCAGCAGGAGGGCTAAAAGACCGTTAAAATTGCAGCAAAAATACAGTAAAAAATGAGTCATCAGAGGCAAGGAAAAAAGAACCAATGAAAGGCTAAATTTAAAAATCAGTAGAAAGACAAGAAAATTATATGAAGTGATGGGAAAAGAAATCTAACATCTCTTGAAGAGAGAACTGGCAGATTGAGACCACTGAAATACCTTCTCTATATTATTGGGACTTGAGACATAAGAGAGTATGCAGTAGGCTACAGCTGAGGAGGAGACCTTCTAAAAGGACATTTTTTGTGTGGACTTTGCTGTATGGGATACCCAAAAGTTGCCACACGTGGGATTAATCTCCTTCTCACTCAAAATCCCCATTCTACAAGTGCAAGAAGGACTAAATAAAGGGAAATGCACCTGTTTTTCAGGACACTGGGCTGAAGAAAAGCCATGGTATAAAGCTGCACTAACGTGTAAGGTGTAGCCGTAGCATTAGAGGGCCAGTTATCTGAGTTGTGTTGTGGATTAAATATGACAGGACAGTAGGCTGAGGCAGAGTGAAGAAGAGGTAGCAGAAAAAGGGCAAGAGGAGAGGAGAGAAAAGATAGCATTATTTTTATGTTTTCTTCACTCTCCACACAGTTCTGTTGCCCAAAATACAGGTATTTTTCAATGTCAGTGAATGTACTTACATTAATAAACAAGAATAGGACCATTAGAAGTGAGTAAATACTAAAACTTTAGCTATTCGGGGCATAGATATGTATGTACATACACAGTTTATTACATGTTGACAATTGAAATAATTTTACGTACTGATATTATTTTTTTCCCCCAAGAAAAGAGTTGCTTTTAACAGCAGAACAGGACATCATCCCAAACTACAAGGAAGATATTTGCCATTTCAGGCTGGAAGAGGCTGTACAGAGCTACACCACATCTGTTCATTCGCCTTGAACAGTTAAGGAAAATAATACTCTGCCAACCTTGACCAGCAGTAGATAATGTAGATCCTTATGGCATAGGAGCTCCGGTAAGTGTCTGTTCATGATCATCCTTGTCCATGCATCTGTCAACCACCTGTTTTAAGGCTTCTCAGACTTTTCCCATGTAATATACAGACCACACAAGACTGATTTTTCATCTACGCCTGGTCCCAGCAAAACTTATCACATTGCAATGAATCTCCTCCAGCCTTTATAATGCCCCAAACCAGCAAAAACACTACTTTGCAGCACAGTATCCATACAAGTAAGCTAGCCAGCCTACAGGACATGATCAAAGAAGAGAACAAAGCAGTTTGGAGGTAAGGTTTAAGAGTAGCTCTCTTATTTTGTGATAGCAGATGTATTACAAACCAGCAAAAACACTACTTTGCAGCTCTCTTACTTTGTGATAGCAGATGTATTAAAAAAATAATTAAGAGAATAATTGGTCTTCCTTTTTCATAATGAAAAACAGACCACCCAAAATTAAGTCTTGAACAACTGGAGTAAATATTAAGCCATATCTGCCTGGCACCTCTACACAGTCTTCAACATTGGTATTAGAAGAGTGAAATACACAAGTGCACTCACGCCTATGATTTCACTTCTACTTTAATGTCCAACAGGTGTGAAATCATCCGAGAAAATAATTGCTTTTATTTCCATTCCTTCTCTTCACCTTTTCAATCTTTTCAATCTACCCATTCTCCATTCCACCACTGTTCCTTTCTATTTATTTTTTTTTTGTTGTTGACCCATTTTGATTCAATAGATTTTCACTATATATGATTTGCCATCTTGCTTAGTTTGGTTAAGCAGTTAGTAGATGCCTCAGTAGACAGGAAAACTGATAGTTCTAACAAATACCATGAAGCTAAAAGGAAGATATTTCCAAATTCAACTATGGCAAATATATATATATTTAAAAGGTAAATGGTTTTATTACTGAACTACTTCTTCCATATCCAAATCCAGATAACCTCTGCAATACCATCTGTCATAGAGTTCAATAGGCTCTACATACTGTGTGGGAAAAAGTTATTTCTTACTCCTTTCTTTGCTTGTGCCGCCTTTGAAAGTCACACAATATTTCCCTGCTATTGCAGAATGAGACAAGGTGAAAGGGAGATCCTCATTACGCTATTTCTATATTCTTAATTTTTTTTTTGCTTTACAGTGATACCTATTATTCCTTTTCTTAAAGATAAACACTGTCGATACTATCGTACAAAAAATAATGTGGATGGATAAAAACATAGTAATACTGTCTTTTCTCTGTGTTTTCCCCTGTCACCAAACATGTTCAAATTCATTTCCTTTCTCCCCAAGCCACCAATATGCTTCCACGGACAGAAGATATACCCCAAAACAATGAAATATATTGTCAACATTATTCTATGGATAGAAGTGGGTTTAGTCCTTCTAAATAACATAATGAACCTTATATTTTTCTTATCCAAGTGCCGTTGAAGGCCCCGGGGAAACATAACCTGTCAACATACAGGCTTGGTTGATTTCTGTGATTAAAAAAAAAAAGAAATAGTTATACCACTATACCCCCTCATGCAGAAACACACTTTTAAAAAAAAAATGGTTGCACAAGTATAACTTATTTCTTTTCTGCAGGGAATAATTCCATGGTGTGAAGAGCTGTTAGATCAAAAATAGCTTCATCCACCCTTGATGATAGCTGATGTCATACCATATGATAGTAAAGTGGTGTAGCTAAAGCTGTACAACCTCTGTGTGTAGAAAACTAACACTGAAGTAAAGTCACTATGGGCAGGGATACTCTGCTGGGAGAGAATAGGCGTAAAGTCTAAACCAGCTAAAAGGATTTGAAGTCAGGATTGCCTGACTGCTAAGTTAGAATCAATCTGAAGACATATTAGGACAGGAACAATTGCTGTCTTTTGTAAATCTGACTTTAATTGCGACTGTTTGACTAGCTCCAATTCTCCACTTACAGTGTTTCTAGTAATATCAATAGTACCAGTTGACCAGAGTTTTTAAAGGAATAGTTAAGAAGTGGTAGTCGTTTTGCAGAAGATGGACATGAGTGAGATAAACATGAGTCAGAGAAGTTGTTTATTTAGTAAAAGTTGCCATCCCTCAAAAATGAGATACAGAACCTTTATGTATCAAGACCGGTACCATCTGGGCAAGGTTGGGTGCTCCAAGGCAATGAGCATCATTTGAAATCCCAAATCCCAGTAGCTGGTGGCTCTTGTCAGTTTGGGTCCAGATTATTGTCAGGATATATTAAGGTGTGTCCTTATATGGACATACCAGCAGTAGAAAACATGCTTATGGACCTGCTGGGACTGGGAGTCCAACCGCATGAGGGTGAGTGGGATTGCCCAACTGGTACTGCCTCCTGTGAGAAATGGAGAAAGAAAATCTCAGCTTGCCTTTCTTCTTTTTCAGGCAGCCTTTGGACACAGCTGGATGACACAGAGAATGTCAGGGCATAGCAGGGGCCAGGGTCATGGGGGCTCCCTGGGGCCACAAGGCAGGGCAACCAGGGTACTGGGGGCAGCCTCAGACCTGGGCATTGGGATGGGGAAGGGCTGAGGCTCAGTGGGGCCCATGGCCAGGATGGACCAGGCAGAGCAGAGCCTCAGGGTCCTGACACAGGTGTTACTTGATGGGGAATTAACATTTGCCTTCAGACAGGGCCAGGGAGCAGGCATAGTGGGGCTCACATGGCTGTACTGACTCATAAAGGGAAAAAAGTTTCAGCAGAACCTGCAGAAGATATTCTGGCTGTCCACGTTGCACTCAGTTTCTCTTTTTTCCTTCTTTTTTTGTATTTTTTTTAAATTTTACTCTTACTCCAAATGCAACAAGAACAAATACCAGTGACCCAGTATGAGTACCCTCACTCCCCTGAATATCCTTGGGGTCGCTAGGAATGGAGAACTTGTCAGGGGGCTGCAAGGTTGAGCCTGGGGCGGGGAAAGGACATAGGAAATAGCAACATGGGACTAAAAAGTTGTCAAGTTTCTTCTTTAAAGTTACTAGAATTTTTTTTTGTAATTCTTTTTTTTTGGCCTGTTTCCTTTGATTTAAAGTCTGGAGTAGGAAAACACAAAAGAAAAAGGAAGAGATGAAAAGAAAGTCCACTTCCAAGGTGGGAAGGGAAAGATTGCAACAGGCATTTGGAAAGAGACTGGAAAAACTCATAAGTAAAACTCTCTTTGAAATATTAGAGCTGCTTTGTCTGAAAAGATTGGCATAGAGAATGGAAATAAAATCAAAATGAAAGCTTTTGTACATATCCTATTATTTCATATATTTAGCTGTAAGATTTTAGAAATGAAATAGCCCAAAGAAAACATGTTGGTAGAGTATTTCATATGGTTTAACAGCAACAGAAAGGATCTGAATGATTCAAAAAGCTTATATAACTGTTTTGTTTTATTCATTTACATAAATCACATTTACCGTAGGTGTTTTATTCAAAATAAAGTTTTGGGAAAATAAATTGAACAGATGAACCTAGGCAAACCTGGTGATTTTTTCATGAGTAGTGTTTGATGATAAAAGCATAAAAGCATAATGTGGTATCATTTCACCGAGGCACAATATGGATCATCCATATGGAGCAGAAGTTGATAATACTGCAAAGAAGCAAAAATAAACAGAACAGATGTACTTGTAAAATCATGTCTGCACCCACCCCAACTACCTGTTTCTTTGTGTAGAAACTTCTACAAGTTTTGTTGGATGGCTCTGTCCCGTGGTGTAGCTGGAACAGGAAACAGCTCCTATATGCTTCACCGAGCACTGGCTTTGTCATCTGACCATCACAGAGTCCAGAGCTCTAACAGCCCCAGTGTGGATATCTGCTCGTTCCTCATGGTGCTGAACAAATTGGCAAGGGAATTGATTTTATTTCCTGTTGTTCCTCTGCAGCCTTCATATAAAGAATGACTTGTGTCAGACTCAAACTACCTCAGGTTTTAGGTACTTTGGTTGAGAAGAAATACACCACTCATAATGCACAGTGCAGTGCAGAGCATCGTGGAGCCACCTAGGGTATGACAAGCTCTGCTGCTTAGACTCACTTGGTCTGACACTTCAGAAGTACTGTAAGTTTTCAAACCTTTACTTTTCGTATCCTAGAGAAAGTGAAACAATTTTCCTTCACTTGTGAAATGTTCACCTGTTTTTTCTTCTCAGAAAAGAAAACTAGACATCAATTACTTGTACAAAATAACTCCGGCCCTCATGCCATAGTGTGTCTCCCATGCACATAAGCAGATGGAACAGTTCTGCTGGGGTCTCTGTGTGCTGATTATAGATAACCAAAACAGCTGGGCAAGGTTCAGTTTTGGCCTGGTTGGGGCTGATCGTGACTCAGTATTGGCCTTGTGGTTATTTGAAGTCCAAACACGAATGCCTCCTATCTGACATTGAGATTTATTCCTCCACTATTGATCAGCTGCCCACCCAATGGCTGTTTACTCCTTGATATCCTTTGCTTAATAAGGGCTTGAAAATGTCCTCTCCCCTTCCCTTTCTTACAGGTGCCATATTGCTGCTCCTTTAAATGCTGATGTATTTATAAGCATGCTGTGCCATTAAAGCATACAGCACAGTACTTGAAATAAAGTGACTGCAAGCTCTGTTGTATGTTTATAAATGCAACAGAAAGTACTTAAAATTATATGAAAATCTCTCAGTTGTTGTTTTCTTCTTTTTTAAAGCCCATGTCCCCTCTTCCATCAGTAAAACAAGACAGATGTGAATCAGCAGCTCAGCAATTTGGTGGAATGAGCACTCATGAACCAGAATTTTAAAAAGTGGGCACACAGGAATAGGTTCTTCATGCCATAGAAGCGGAGATCATGTGGTCAACATCTGGAAGATACCATACATGGACTCTGATTTAATAAAGTAGTCACCCATCTGCTGCTTTCTCAGAGTGAGGAGAATAAATAGCATGCCACATCCCACACACTCCAGCTGTCCCCAGCATCCAGTGCTCTGCAGTTCTGCTAAAAATAAAAAAGAAACTTTACTATATTTCAGAAAATATTGCTGGTTAAAAAAGAGAGGGAGACAGTGCACAGTAAAAAGAACTGCTTAAGACTACCTGTTAGCATTTCAAAGTGAAGAAGAAAGTTGCCTTTTGTTTGAAGATTGCCTTCTTTTCAAGCACTGTCATATAGCTTGCCAACATTTACGTCACATGTCTTTTTCAGAAGGTATTCTAGTTATACCTCCTATATTCTGGTGCTGGTGCATTGATATGCAGTGGTATAACTATAAATGGATCACTGAATCCACAATTAAGTGATTGCATCTCAGTAATAAAGACTTTGCAGCTTTAATTACTACAAGTCTCCTAGCATGAATGAGGTAGAAAATACCCTTAGCTCTGCTGTGGTAGTGTGAGCAAGTTATTGCAGAACCTTACTGACTGACCCTTCAATCACTTGGATGGGAGAAAGGTCTAAGGCAGTAGATCTCTCTGGGTTTCCACAGGGGAAAATTACAGGCAGACCATTAGTAAGAATCCAGACTGGGAAGGTTAGTAAAAAGGTTAGTCATGGTAGACAAATAATAATTCTCCGCTCTCTCTCAGGTGGGTGGATACCTAATTTATTTCTTGTCACTCAGCCTTAAGATCCTTGGAAAGAGGAGTCCAGAGTATAGCAGAAAGTATTCTGTCTGAAGCAAGCCAGAAGATTAAGCAAGGGATATATTTTTATAAGGTCTAGTTCTAAATTGTTTACTGATTTAACTAAATCATTGCAGGCAACCAATGAAATGATAACAAACGTATTTTTAAAATACACTTTGGATCAGCATGGCTGTCAGAGCAAATACCAGAAAGTTGACATTACTGTCTTCCTAGCACAACACAATGTCTTGGTAAGTGTAGCAGGACCTCCTACTTTTCAAGATATATCCACTCTGCAGTCAGGCATGTGGCTGCAGCCCACAGAAATATGTATGTACTTAGTTCAGTTTACTTACCTCAGAGACTAAAAGCCTGAAAAACAGCACAGATTCAGCCCCTGGGACCACACCCCTGGCTCCAGATAGCCTTGTGCTGCCAGGGCTGAAGGTCGTGCTTTCAGTGTTACTGGTGTCAGGGCCTGTTTGAATGAAATACAGGTCGCTGATATTTTCTACAGTGTCGATGTAGCCAGAATAATTTCCTTATTATCTCCTATAATGAAATGTGCTCATAGGTAGGAACATGAAACCCTGTTTCTACAACTTTTCTGGCTTTTTCGATCTGAACATAGGGAGTGCAAACTAGTGCTAACCAATAAGAACACACTACTGTACCAGTTTTGGCCTGTAAACAACCCAATTATGATAGCATGGTGCTGTGTGGAAGTCACGAGCCCCACTGGTGCCCCACTAAATACATCTTTACTGCCTCTGGACCTGCACTCACATGAGAAGACACAGTGTAGGACTCTCTGAACTGCAGTCTCCAGCAATGCACGGGTGAGTTCATGCACAGGCAGCTGTCATGCCTTTCTACATAGCTTCATCTAGGGCTGAACCTGGATAAAAAGAGGGACAATTCACTAGTGGCTGGGTCTGCGTAAAACCAAGTTGAGAATCTAAGATACAATAAAACGTAGTATTTGAATCAGGACACTAAAAATTCAGTAGGAACAGCTCTGCTCATATATAATCAGCTAGCTCTGCCTACCCTTCATGCATTTACTTATCCGCTTGCCTCCCTTATACCTGTGCAAAAACTTTGGAGCTACAAGGAGAGGGAAGATTAAGAATGTTACATGATGCAGGAATGGGAAGGTACACACAACCACCATCCAGTGGTCGTGGGGATGCCTAAACAATACCACTCCTCCAGGGGCCTAGTACCCAAATTTCTTCAGCAAGTCCTCCTATAAATATCCACCTATATACTTTTATAGTTTATCCAGCAATGTGTGTACTTTACATTACGTCATCACTAGCTGAGAATAACTTTTCCAGGGAGTAAAGTGTGTAACACTGTTTTGCCATCTTCTATCTGCATGCCACATCTGCTCATCTGCTGTAAAAAACCCTTCTGAGGGATCGCAAGGGCTGTCACTAGGACATACCACTGCATAACCACATTGCAGTCTCTGTCACATTCAGAATGAGAAGAACATAGACACGATAAGTACTTTAGCTACTAGCCTATTGCACAAAAAATAGGTAGTGCCTCCAACAACCAGTATCACATGAAGCCGATCACAGTCCTGTACACCTATTCCCTTCGCAGCTTCGCTAGTGACGGAGTTCAGATTCCTAACTGTATTTATCTACATCCCCATGAAGATATTAGTGCTTTATTTCCTAGAAGAGATGTTTTGGACAAATGTAAGCAATTAAAGTAAAGTGCAACAGGAACACTTAAGCTAAAGATAAGGGTACCTAATAAATTCAGCATAAACCCAAAACATAGGTGCCCTGGAGTGCTACACGGAACTTAAATGAGAAACTAAATCTAACACAGGTGAGATTCTAACAATCTGTACCCTGACTCACACTCTGGAGTTATTGTGATTATGTAATGGAAAATAGGATGCCATTATCCAAGACAACATGTAATTCCAGGAAAGTATTTTTCTCTAGCGGAAGAAAAACAACTAAACTTCTGACAGATGTTTAGAGGATTCTCAGCCTTGTACAAACAAGTTATTATTGGCATTATCTAAATGTACTCATATGCCACTCTTGAAGTGTGAACACCCTTGCTAGAATTAACAATGCATTACTCAGAAGCATAAACATGAGGGTAATTAAGAGGCCCAACCTATGACTAAGTCTTATCCAACTTTAAGTCTTTCTTACCAGGTCATTTATCAATAGCTCCAGTTCTACTTAACATCAGACATATAAAAAGTACCATCTGAACTTTGAACATTCCCTGTCTTCAAGGATTTCTTCTTGCAGCAAAGATATTTGCCATCTGGTGAACCTCCATACGCACAAAATTATAATTAAATTGCCCCTGGTCCCTTGCATTCTGTTTGTCAGAATGTTCTCTAAAACAGGCATGGAGTGTGTTATAAAGTTGGATTTTTTAAAAAAAAATTGGTTTGTTTGTTTTCTACACTTTGCTAATGAAGTAACACAATGAACAGCATTCTAGCCTGTTTGTAAGTTCACAAGAAATACATGTTACACTGATATAAAATTAATTTGCTGTTAGTTCATTAATTCAGGTTCTAAAAGTCTTTTTGCTAACTCTCCCTTTTGAGCCTCAGTCCTGCTCAGGATCCCTGCAGAGATCCCTGGAAGGACATTGCACCTCTGAAAGCGGGAAATAGTTGGAAGTAAGTTTCTGCCTTGAGGAAAACCTGAAACTTCTCCATGAATTACCAATACATAATTTTGTGTGGCCCCCAAAATGTAAAGTAGATTATCTAATGATAACTGATGGAGAGACTGTGGCTATGAACGTTGAATGAAAAATTCATAGTAAGTGATTTATTCAATTACACAGCCCTCTTTCTCTGCTCAGAGAATACAAATGAGTAGAGATGTATATTGATTTCCCATTGTCTTTTTTTACTTTGGAGACTGATTGTGATCAGCGTGAGATAAGTATTTTTTACTTAATGTTTGAAATCCAACTCATGCTGGCTTTATCAGAAAAATCATAAAGCATTGTTTCTCTCCTTCTCCCTGAATGAATGCTGCTCTTATAACCTAAAGGGCAGCATAATGAAACCATTTTTCTCTTTCAGGCAAATAAATGTAACAGCTAAGATATTTTAGATGAATTTTATGCCTTTTCCTTTTTACATCAGAGCCATTTTGATGTGAGCATGAGATGCTTATTGTTCTGAGCTGCGCTGGACTGCTGAATCAGGTAGGTCCGGGGAGAAGAGACAGGGAAAAGAATGTTGATCTTCATCACTTTTCTCATATTCCCTCAAAGTAGTTGCATGTATCTGTGTAGTCTTTGCTGTAACTATGTGATCAGACTTTGCTTAGTTGCTTCTGTGTCACAGCTTTGATAAGGAGGTTTGAGAATCTCATTCCCCTGGTTTGGTTAAGTATCACCTTCCATAAAATGCACTAACTACCTTTATGGATCATTGCCATACACCAAAAAAAAGTAGTTTCAGCAGCAGCAGGTGGAGACCTTATCCTGCCAAGCAGACTTCTGTACCCCAGGTTAGCCCAGGGATTGGCCCTAACATCAGCATCAGTATAGTTTCCTCATTGCAACCCGGCACTCTTAGATGAAAGGCCACCCCACAAAAAAAACCCAGTTAATTTTCTGACTTTGTTTGTGACAAGAGGGTGTCCATCATACAAGAGGACGTGGTATGTGTCATCTGTATGCCAAGACTGCCCCTGAGTGCATGGACTGGCACAATATTTGCTGCACACACAATGTGGCCTTTGCCAAGGTCTCATTCCTGTTCTTGCACTAAGAAAAGGTTTTCCTCCTAATTCTGTTTCTAGACTCAGATCCCAGCCCTTGGATCAACTTCCTCCGCATTGCTCATTGTCATAAGTTGTCACTTCTTTCAAATAGGGATAGCTTCTGGTAAATACAGTCAGCACAGTCATCCTGGGCCCCATGTTCCCCGTCCTGCACTGAATAGATCCTCAGTTTGACTGTCTCACTCTGCTTTGTCCAAATAACATCCTTTAATATCTTTAACGAAAATACTTTGACCTACCCATGGTACCTCAGAAGATTGTCAAGATGTGTGGTTTATACTGTGCAACCATTAACATTTATTTATTAGTAAGCACCCAGGATTTTCTAGGGACTCTGTAGCACAGGCTCAGCTGCCTAAAGGCCCTCAGATTCTGTGAAGCACAGCTTCTCAAACCCTTTCTCCATTCTTCAGAGCTGGCAAGAGCACACAAAACTGCACACCCGTAGCTGCAATAATTTCCGCCATCGTGAGACAGACTAAAGAAATGCAGACTTCTGTATTCACAGGGCTTTGCCTATTGTTCTACAAACCAAAAGCGGTCCATGCTCTATTTTTCTCGCTACCGTTAACACACCTACCACATTGTTAGAGGTTTAGTTGCAAGGTATTAGCAACACATTTCAGGCACATTTTGAAAACTAGCAAAAAAAAAGGTCTTCTCATGCACTGAATAAACATCTTTTGCCTGAATATCCTACCCTTCAGTTGCCTCAATACAGTAGAGCCTTATTGACTTACTGCAAGCTACATTTGAATGATTGCTTCATATATTATGATATGCAACATTACATCCTGTTTCTTTTCTATTTCTATAGCCCAAAGACTTATTGGAATCGGTGTGTCTCAGACTCATAAAAAATACATGACTTTAAAAAAAGATTATTATACAAAAATCCACCAACCTTGAGAAACTG
This sequence comes from Charadrius vociferus, assembly GCF_000708025.1. Classification (NCBI taxonomy): domain Eukaryota; kingdom Metazoa; phylum Chordata; class Aves; order Charadriiformes; family Charadriidae; genus Charadrius; species Charadrius vociferus. The sequence continues at coordinate 394,896 of NW_009660184.1, read as the reverse complement.
CAGGGGTGGGGGATTTTTGTGCTGGAATTCATTTTATCTTCCTAACATCATTCCCATGTATTTTCAGTTTGAAAGTACAATCTGGCAATTTATAATAAAGAGCCATGAAACAGCCTTCCAGCAAAGAATTAAAAAAAAAATTTAAAACTCACAGAAATCTAGATGTCTGATTGCAAGTGAGAGTAATATACTTCAGAGCTGGTGGGGAAAGAATTCAAATAATAATCTCTGGTATATAAGGACTCTGCTACTTAGTCAATAAAAGATGGGTAATCTCCCCAGAGCTTTGCAATATGAACAGAAGATAACCAAAGTAAAATGTTTTACATGATGCTATTGTGTATGATTATTGAGCAAGTCAGAGAGGCAGATGAGAAGCAGTACTCCAAAAGGGAAATATTGTCACTGAGAACTGTTGGACTGTCGAGATCGCTGTCTCTTCCCAGCAGCTGAGTGGTAGGGTACTGATGAATTGGAGGACAGAGGTAGGGCTTAGAACAGAGCAATAATCAGAATTAGTAATAAGGCAAACCACTGCTGCATGACAATCTAAGCTCCTACATCCCCAATCATTCGTGTTTGATATTTTAATACAAAATTGTACAGCCAAGGAAAAAAAAAAAAAAAAGATGTGCTTCTTTTACAAATATATATAAGTGCACCTATTTAGTGCTGGTGTTGGATATCTAAACTAATAACAACCTCAACTAACACTTGAGAATCAACATTCCAAAATACAGTCTTTGCACTAAACTAGATTTTTTCAATTTTATTTTTCTTTTCTTCTTTTTTTTTCTTTCTTCTTTTTTTCTTTTTTTTTCCCCTCAGCACAAAGAAGCTTACAAAAATACACAGCTCTCATTTTGTGAGGGCTATACAGCTCCAGAATAAAGTAATCTCTAAGGCTCATGTTCTTTATCAAAATGCTTATAATGTTCTGAACTAGTTCTAGTGAAGTGTCAAAGCTGGGACCATATGATTAGATGTTTGCAGAGGAGGATGAAGCTGTCAAGCTAAGAAATGGATCATTGCCTAATTTCTTGCATTTAATCTTTTTCAAGAGCTGCTATGAGGTTTTGAAGGAAGTATGGGTTGTTTCTAATCTTGTATTGCTCTTAACTAATAGTCACGTCAAGGCAAAATTGAGGTATAGCTCTGGCTTACCATGCCTCCAACGGCCTTTACTCCTTTTTTATATTACTGACTTATCCCATTGGGTCAGCTTCTAATGGAAATCACTCTATAAACTCAGATGAGATCAAATTAACACAGTTGACTTAAGCAGTGTATAAAATAGGCCTTTCCTAAACCAGTGTGCTTGAATGGAAGTGGGTTCAGGATAGCACACAGTAACCTCCAACAGGACCTTACAAGCAACACAGCTGTGGCAAAAACTTGATGTGTGGCTGTATACCATAATGCCAGTCCTCTGGAATAGACACACTTTTGAAGTGCATCGTGTTGAAGCTGGGCTACTGTACAGTAAACTCACCTACTCAGAGAACAAACATGAGGAACCATAACTTTGAGCTTGTGGTACACGCACTGAGAACTGTCACAGGTGGCTTCCAGTCTTCTGTTATTAGGATTACCTCATTTTTAAAGTTACCTATTCCAAAGACAAGAGACCAGAACACAGACTGGAGATGCAGGAGCTGCTTCTGCTCAATTTTTTGTTCCTTGTCCACCAAAATGAGGAAGTTATCTTGAACCCCCTGACACTGAAGTAGGAACATGTGTGGCTAGATTCTTAGACATGGACAATAGCAGAGCTCTGGGGGCCTTTATTTTTTTTTGTAACATTAAAAGTCTTTTAACTCTTAGGCACATAGGAAATTTGGCAAAACTTTTGTGAGTGACTATTTTAAGCTGAGGGGCAAGATTTAAAAAGGCAGGTAAGTCCATTAGAGACCTCACTCACACTGCTCAAAATGTCATTATTTTAACAACATTTTCAATTCAACTGAGAAATTGAATGAAGATCAATAAGACGATTCTCATTAAAAATGTATTAGAGCCCTCAAAGACTTTTAGTAACAGGTGTTTCAGAGGTAGTCTCTTATAGTCTCAAAGCCCAAATACTTCCCCAAAACAGAATTAAACAAAGCTTAAGACCCTCAAAAATATTAGAAAAAGGATAAATGTTCTTAATATGGAAGCAGGTTTTTTTCCATAGATTTGCTCACATGCATCCAGGCACTTGAATATATTAAGTAGAGTAGAAGAACAAGCAAAATATTCAACCAGTATATCTGCACGAATTTGGTGTCTGTCAAGAAGACATAATTTCCTTGCCAAATAGGCTGAACTTGCAGTCTAACTATCCCTCTCAGGGTTGGTATATAGCGAAGTGCAAACTCAATTGGGAATTTGTTTTGCTGCTGGAATTCAAACTAGAACAAGCAGACGCTACGGTGAGATAAGAAATACTCCTGCTATGCTCCACAGCTGCATTGTATGACTGCAGCGTGCAATGTGTGAAACAGTCTTTGGCCTTCCAAGCGTAGGCAATGTGCCAACAAAGCTCTTGCATGTATCTTTGTGTCTTTGCTGCCTAAAGACTGTGGTTGTATGCTTCATTGAAGAAAAGGATCCATGAGAGTATGGAACTGATTACGGGGAGGCTACAGGTAAGGAGCAGATGGGAAAGGATGTTGCAGACGTTCAATCTGCATATTCCTTAAAATGGAGCGGGCACACAAATGGAGTGGAAATTTCAACATACAATGTGTCTTGGCAAACCTCTGAACCTGGGGTTTATTCTTGTCCACATTTAGCTATTTTACCGCAATGCATTGGGATGCTCAAAGTTCATTTTTTGTTCATACAACACCAACAACTGTAAAGCAAGATAGCTCGCTTTTCCAGCTCAGTAAAGCAAATGTTATAGGACCTGCAGCAGCAAACATAAGCACCAATGGCTGCTGCATTAGAAAATAAACTCTGTTGGTGCTTTTCTTTATGTCCCTACATTTTAATAAAAAATAAAACCACTTTATTTTTTGTATCTATTTGTTACTTACATGATTTCCATTACTCTAATATCCAATCCTTTGCAGTATTTTAAGGGGGTGAGGAGGTTTTACAGGCAGAAAACTCAATTGCAGGTTCTTTCAGAGAGCTAGACCTAACAGTGAGTAACAGTGACTTAAAGTACACTTACCTGGAGAAATCAGACTTGTTTGTACTAAACAGTTTCTGGACTAACCACATAAATGCAGCTATGTTGCTTCTGTAACCAACCCGACTTTCTAAAAAACATGTTGGGGTGTCTCTGTCTTGAAACCTGGAGCAGAACTGAGGGAGCCGCTCTACACCACCAGTATAGTTCATGTTCTTAGTACTAGCTCCCCAGTTATAAGCAAAAATCTAATTTCTACCTACACTGCAATTTGCATAATTTGAGTAGCCATTTATAAGCTGCTGACTATTACTCCTTGGCTTCTACTAAAAGAAAAAAAAAAAAAAAAGACTTGACAGGCAGATGCAAAGGAATGTGGGAACATAACTGTATTCAACAGAAATATACTTAAAATAATATCTTACCGGAAACAGCAGCAATACACTTCAAACTTTGACATATTGGTATCAGAAATCAAGCTTTTCAGAAAAGTGTTTTCTAAAATAACAAGATGTTATTCCATTACAGGTATAAACAGCTATTTTTGTTCTCTTGATAATGCACTCTTACCACTCTGTGATCTAATTGTGATCTAATCATGGGTGTGCTAAGATTTATTCCTTTTTAAAAATCTTATTATTCCTGCAAAGTATATGGAACTGATAATGAGTCAAGCTCTTACTAAAAGCCACAGAGAAGTTTAAGTAAGTCAGGTATGGAATGAGTTAAGTGATAGAGGAGGTAAATAACAGATAATGGTTTTAAAGGGAAATCAGGCCAAGAGAAGTTTGAGAAGAACAAAGAGATAGGGGAAAAAGATTAAATGCAAAATGGAAGGAAAAGAATTAAATGGGCAAGAAAGGTGTTAGGAAAATCTTAAAAAAAAAAAAAAAGAACTTATAATTTTAAGATTTGCAGAGAGGCTCTGGGAGGCCTTATTTTTATGTTCAGTCTGAGCCAACTTAAAATTGTAACTCCTCTCAAGAAAAAAAGTTGAGGACTAATGTTAAAAATCAGGTGTTTCATAAGCACTCAGGAAGATAACCCTATAAAACAAAAGAACCAAATTGGTTATATAGTGGAGAATATTTTCAACTGAAAAGTGATTTAAGGGGAAAACTGGGAAAAAAAATCAAAAATAATCTCTTAAGACATATAGTAAATGCAAAACAATATTGAAATGTAAGGAGAGGAGACCATTAGATTACAAAATATATAGAAGATAGCAGAGAATATTGCTCCTAAATTTCAACTTTGCTCTGTACCTGAGAAGGTATGATGGCAAAGTCACTGAAATGTGGGAAAAAAAATTTCCTTGAATGAATCAAATTCAGCTGATAAATATTACTAAGTTGTGACTAAACCTTTTGTGTCTTAAGCACTTCCTAAAACAGTTGCTTAATTTGTTAATGGAAAGAATTACTCACTTTTAAAAACTTTCAGCGATAGGACCTGAGTGACCAAGTTTAAGCATCTAAATTAGACATCAAACTTTCCTTCTGGAAGTTTTAGATTTACCAGCCTCTTTCTATTGACTGAGTAAGAAACTTGGCCAAATATTTAAGAAAAAATTATTTGTGAGGCATTTGAAACATGTACAAATTAGATAGAGTGGGATTTCACGTTGGATTTAGATTGCTGTAAACACTGTGCAACATTCTGATGTTATTAGGCTTCTTAAACCCACTTACATGCACAGCTAAGGCAGAATTACATCAAAGGCAAAATGTTTGACCATAAACAAGCGATGGAAATGATAGATAAAGTATAATCCAAAAAAGGAACAGTATTTAACAGAGAGGTAGAACAAACAGGTTCTTTCAGTACATGTGGTTGTCACTTTGTAGTAGAGGACTTTTTTGCTCAGCAAATGTTGGTTTGAGGAGTCAACATGTAGCAAGTAGATTGCAAAGCAAGTGAACAGCAAACAAGATGGCTAGGTATTGGCACCCTGACCAAGTAGCTAGTAATAATTTTTTTTAGGAGATACCAACATGTAGCATTTTGCAATGTGTATTAAAAGGTATATGTACTCATTAAGGTAATTTTATCGAAGTTGGCCTGTCAAGGTACATTAGCTCCTCAGTAAGTTCACCTTGCCAAGCTTCCAAGCAGAATTTTTAAAGGAATCAGCAGGAGGAAATGAATTCCTCTCTGTCAATCCCTTCTTTTCATTGTGATCTTAAAATTTCCTAGTGGAAGTAGAAATCAAGAAAAAAAATTCATCATATTTCTTAAAATGCTTTAAGCTATCAATAAACCATCAGAACATGAGTAGGCTGCTGATTACATAATCAAACTTGCAATATGCACATTAAATGTATTTTAAAAAAGATCTATTAACTGACAAATTATAGCCAATTTTCTTCAGACAAATAAAATAAACAGTTATGCTAAGAATCTGGCATGGTTTGGGCTGAACTGGCCACTGGGCGAATGACAGATGCTCCCCCCTACCTCTCTTCAAAGAGAGACAGGAAAGAGAGATGTATGAGTTTAGAAGGAAGTAAGCGACTTTCATGAATTATTAATAATAAAATAAAAAGGAAATCATGAAATATATACAAAACCGTATCAAGTTCCTAAGATGACAATCACGACACCAGCTGGCACTGGGGCAGTTCCAGAACAGACTCAGTGACGGATGGGAACTGGATTCCGGATCTGCATTCAGGATCGGGTCAAAGGCAGATAAACAGACAGAGTCCTCCTGGGATGCCAGCCATTGAAGAAAGAGCCTGACCCTTTGATCCCTCAGCTTTTATACTGTTAAATTTCTACTCCATTGCACATAGTGATATAGTAGTTAGCTTTAGTAAACTAAAGTAATATAGAGCCTCAAAAATGTCAGTATTTTTAGCAGATATTACACCAAAAGCATAGATGGAGAGTGAAAGTAATTTAGGATAAAATATATTCTGATAACTGGTGCATGGCGAAGATAACAAACAATGTTAAGACTTCCTTGTGATATATCACACAGTATCCATATGGTGAAGCATAAGTTATATTAGTGGTTCCAAACAAGATTAAAATGATTATTACAGACATGTTAGATTTCTTTCTCCACATAATGTCACAACAATTGTTCTTATGTTCTAAGAATCCAATGGTATCACCAGCTGGATTAGGAGTTCTTGGTCTGCCGTTCCCACAAGAATATACCTTATGTTTTGAATTAGACTATTTCAGGATCAGAATGCCCTAAAGCAATAAGATGGAGAATCAAAGGATGAAATTAAACCAGAGGTAGAATTATAAACCATCAAAAATATGGGGGTGAGGGAAAGATCATCTTCTTATATTCAAGTAGAGACTGGGGTAAGATAGGTTAGAGGAGTAGACAAGGTAGCTATACAAACTGGATCAAAGCAGGAGATTTTTTTGAGCAAGGGTCTTAAACATAAGTCTGGCGGAGCTTTGAAAAATAGCAGAAGAGCTTTGTGGACTCTGCGGACTGCAGGTGATAGGATCGTTCTGAGTCTATTTTGGTACAGAATTCCCATCGCCTTAGGAGCTCCACACAGAGAACAGAATGGCTCTCTGTGCTCAAACATAGGCTTGCTCAATTTATTCTGTATGAAAAAGCATTTGTGTGAAGACCCTCAAAGTCTGTAATCTAAGAAAAAACAAATAGACTTTTACTGCAGCAACTTAGAATTTTTTTAAACGGACTTTGTGCAATCTAAGTTGAAAATTGTAAGATGAGGCAGATGCCATGTAGTTCATTTCCCTTAAAAAAAAACCCTAAAAGTAAAATATATTGCTTAAGCAGCAGGCACCTTTTCCTTTTCAAGCTGCTGCTTATGCCTCAAGCAGGATGCTTATAGTCTGAGCACTTTTATTATAGTAAAAAAAAATATTCCGGAACAATGCCAGAGACTTCAGCAGCTGTGAGTCAAAACTAAATATCACATGGGTGGGATTGCCATAGTAACTAACTCAAATGCATGACATACATTAGAAAGGAGTCCACCCTTCAGTGTATCTTTCACCTGAAGTGTAAGCTGTAGTGACTTCCTCTGATGAAAGCTAGCTGAAGAATAAGTCTATAAAATGCCTGCTCATAGGCGTTTAATATTCCATTGGTATTAATGGTATGGTACCAAGAAAAAAAAGGATGAGTGGGTGTCTGAAAAGAGAGAGGCACAAAAAGTAACATGAGGTCCCTACTTCACTTCAGAAGAGGGTTAAGTTCCTATGTTGTTTGCAGAAGGAAATGGACAACTTTTAAGGAAATACCGGCTGCCAATAGTCATAGTGAAAAAAAACAGACAAGCCACCTTCAATAACTGGTCTTGGGAAAGCAATAAAACCACAGTAGATGTCAACCACAGCTCTGGTAAAACCTTTGACATTCTCATGGGACAGTTTTATACACTTGTTGGTACTGTGGGCACCAATAGGTCAAGATGTCCCCAGCCAATCTGGGAACCCCCCCGCAACCACACTGCTCAGGACCACAGGGCCAACAGTCCCTGCCCCAGCAGTGCCGCAGCAGTGCCGGTCTCCAGCCCCATTTTTGCCCCCATCTCCTTTTGCTCCTGCTGGAGGCCCTGGCTGGGCCCTGGCCCTGGTTCATCACTTGCTGTGTTGGGACCTGTTAATGGACCGACTCGTTACCAGCCCCATGGGACTGTGACCCATGGGTGAGGACACTGCCAGTGTTGGGTCACCCTTGACTTTGGCTACCCAGCCCTGGGGAACTCACAGGTCCATACTGCTCCAGACAAACTCTGCCACGGAGAGGGTGAACAACAGGCTGGATCACCCTGTTCAGGAAGCAATTACCATTAATTCAGTGCAGAAATGGAAGACTGAATGCAGGGGGTTGTTCTTGGTTTGGTTTTGTTCAATGTTTTCACTAACAGTCTGGTTAACGGAATAAAAAGTGTGATTATTAGATATTTACAGGTGGGAAGGGCTGCATGTTGATTGGAAAATGGCATTAGAATTGAAAAGGGTCATGACTGTCTTTTAGAAAAAATGGGATACAATTCATTACAGACAAGTGAAAGGAGTTGTGCTAAAGTAAAAACTATCAGGTGAAGAAAAGGATGAGGAACATCTGTCCCTTAGAAAAGAATCTACACACAAGGGATGAAACCTTTGTGGCTGCATTGAACCACAAGCCAGGTATGATGTTATTGTGAAGAAGGTAATCATCACACAAGAGTATACTTGGCAAGACATGTGAATGGATGCTTTCTACTCCAATTGGCAGAGGAGAAGACCTGAGCTGGGATCTGGTGCTCACGTGTGGGTACAGCGTGGTGAGAAGTGGGCAGTTTAAAGGAAAGCAATGCAAATGACCAGAGGTTTAGAGAACATGATCTATGAGGAATGATTGGAAGAGCTGAAATTTCTTTCCCCTTAGAAGACTTAGGGAGGGCACGATAAAAACCTTCAAGTATGAAAGGTTATTGTATAAAGGTGAGAAGGTATGTTCTATGTCCATAGAATAAACTGTGCTGAGAAAGAATGAAGATGAAAATCTAAACTATGAAAAGTTAAGCAAAACAGAGTGTGGAATACTTTGTTTTGAGACTCTCCACCACTGAGGTCTTTAGGAATATGCTAGACAGCCATCTGTCAGCAATGATTACACGTATAGTTAATCTTGTCTTGAGGGATGGACTGTCTCTTGGAGGCCCTTCCAGCAGTTTTTTTAATGTAGTTATTGCCAAATCCCAGCAGATCTTTAATGGGAACATTGGCAGAACAGTAGATGCTGCAATATCTGTAGAACAAGCACACACCATCTAGAAATATGGTCTAAGTTTCAGATTAAATGTGTAGGACTCTCTGCTCTTAGCTCGTGAAGCTGCTACATTTTGCAGAAAAAAAAAAAAAGACACAGAATATTTTTGGTTTACACTGATAGTTTCTACTAAATTACCAGTGCAAGTTTTTTTTCTGCAGAAATAGACATTCAAGGACATTTGAAGGGTATAGAGTGTCAGATAAAGTGTTTGTTATTGCTACAAAATCCCATGAGAGAATTCATTTGGAGGTAAATTTCAAAGACAACTTCAATAACACATTGTGAAGTCTAAAGAAGAAAGGTTCATAGCTACTCTATGCTGAATGCAGCATTTCTGGTATGAAGTTTTGGGGTTTTTTTGAGCAATAGGTAAGAACAAAATATTCATGGAAGAAGCAGTATTGGCAAACAAATTAAACATTAAAAGGGGTAGAGCATATGACACAGGGGAGCTGAGTGTCAATATTTGAGTTTTTGAAGAGACTGACCACTGAGAACTCCCTTTCCTTTTCACCTCAAAGGCAAGAAGGTAGATGTCTAAGGTTGGATTCCTGCTTCTGCTCTTCTTCTGGCCTCCAGATAAATGATTTATTAAATTCTGCAAAACAAAGCAAGTGGGTTTGTGGGTTTTTTGTTTGTTTGGGTTTTTTTGTGTAGATAATACAGAACTGGCACTGGTTTTTGCATATATCTGACTACTAAACTGTGCCCTGTTGTAGTTAAGCTCAAGAGAAGACCTTAACCTGAGCAGGCCACTGTGAGTCCCATACAAATTTTACATTTTAGAGGACAGTTTCAACCAAATTGGACAATGTGCTGGCGATTTCAGAGAATAAAGAAATGTATCCCATGTTTGTGAAAATGAAAATTTAGGTAAATCCTAGGAGACTTTGGCGCTACACAGAAGGGACAAACGGACAAGTTATTTTTTAATAGGAACTGAACAATCCACACAGATTTCTATATCAAAAAGTGAGTTTTCCCCACTACTTGCAAACTTGCATTGAAGGCATTAGTTCCATGAGAAAGCATAGCTGTAACAGCAGTGCACAAATTTTAATGATACTTTATAAATAACGGTGGCAGCAATGTTAAAGGCGAGCACACGTACACGTGGGTCACTGCAGCTAAAGCAGCAATGTTTTAAAAGCAGGGACAGGACACTGGGCATGCAGTGTGTCAAGGATAAGAGTAAATGGCACAGCCTATAAGGGTCAGTCACAGAGAGTCACGCAGAAAGGAAGGGGGTAGGTCAAAAAAAGACAAAAAGAACAGCCCATGTGTATGGTGAATTGCATTGGGATCAGTGGGGCGGCACAGAGCCAATGGCAGGAGTAAGAATGCTCTGGATACGTGCATCTAATCTGGACAGGTTGTGGTTCCAGATGGCCAAAAGACAAATCACATCCAGTTTGAACATTTTAAATGTTTAATTTTATTAAAAAGTCCTAACGGAGCTTGCCTGAGCAGGAAATGGCATGATCACTGCTATGCACAGCTCCAGGTGGGAAAGAATGCATTGTTGTCATTTTTATTTTGAGCAAAGTCCTCCTGGTGTGGAGCAGCCGCGTGGTCCCTAGGCATCCTGAAAGGTGGCACTCCAACAGAATGACTGGAAACACGGCTGGTGTGTCCCAGAAGGGGCTGCTCAAACCGGCTCTGCACAGACGGCTGGGAAAGTGCTAGTTCCCATGTTGGTCACCAGCGTTCAGAGTGCCAGCTTGGAGGCCAGTCTGTCAGAATTTAAAACTGCCTTCACAAAAGATACGAACTTTATACACGAGAGGAGCAGGCAGCCTGCAAGGGACTCAGTGGGGACACTTTCCAAAATGATCTTAGGCATTGCAAAAGAAAAAAAAAAAAAAGTTGGTTTTATAACTAACATGGAAGTACAGTTTTAAACAGCAAAATATAAAAACATCTCAATTGAACAAAGCTTTCTAAAAGCAACTTCCCTACATTCACAAGGGGCACCAGCCAGAGTGTACTTGGCATTTACATTAGCACCGTGATCCTTCCAGGGATTTTCTAAGGGGAAAAAGTTATTGAGAAAAAACTTGTTTACACTTTTTTTTTTTGTTCCATTCCTTCCTACACTCTCTAAACTTATTCTTCTTCCTGCTAATTAAAGGCAAATATACTGCAGCTTAATAGCTGTCCATGATTCACTGAGAAAGAGAATGAGCTGTCTTATTCTACATAAAATCATCCATGAACCTACATCCCATCACCCTTTATTTTTAGAAGCAGGCTTGACAGCTCCTCTTCTGGGCCTTGCTGGCAGCATGTTAGATCTTGTGCCTCTGTGCATTGCACCTTGGGCATCACCAGCACAGAGGATGCAGAGTGCAGGACATTTAAACTGAGCAGGGCAAAAAAAGGATAAGAGTGCAGACCATTAAACCTCACCAACTGGCCACAGCTGCCTGAGGAGATTTCTAGAATTATCTTTAATTAATGGTAACACTGCTATTGTCAGGAAGAGGAGAAGGATATGAGATTTGAAGCCCTTATCCCCACATGTACTTTGCAGCTGCGAGGTAGAGCACAAAATGCCTTTTCAAAATCCAATAGCTGCTTGTGGAAGGGCTTTGTCTTCTTCCTTCACTGGAGATGGCCGCCAGATGCCATAGAAAATGACTCAGGGGAGTTTTAAGGCAACAGGGAATGCAGGTATGTGAGGCTTCAGCTTTCTTGTAGGGGTTTGCTTTGGTGTTTTCACCAGTCTATAATTTGAGCGGAAGGAGATGCCAGGAGGCTACCAGGTCTGAGGAGGACTGTTGTTCTCACATATCAGCACAGTACCTCTGTGTCTTCCTGGGACGTAACATTACAAACCTCTTTTTATCCAAGCCACTTGCAGTGGTAGTTCATTAAATAAAGCCGAACTGCCCACACCACAAGTTAGAATATTCAGTGCCAACACTGAATAAATATAAACCCGCAGTAGTCCTTTGAGTACATGGGTCAACCATTCAGTCATTCAGTGGTATCTGCTAAACAGATGTGAAGCAGTGACAGTGATTTGCCCACATCACCTTAGTTACTTAAACATCAGCCATGAATCTCTTCCTATAAGCTGTTTTGCAACAAGTTAACCTCTAAATTGGCTTGTAGATCCATTACACCCTAGAGCTTTGTTTATATTAGAAATGCCTGAGAGGTTGTGATTTTCTGTTATTTTTAGTTATGAATACCGTGGATTGCAAGACAAAGTGGAACAACACTGAACAATAAATGAAATTAGGGAACAGTTAGCATCGATCAGTTCGTGTCTGTTGCCAAGGGCAATCTTGGTGTGTCTCATTTTAAATTCTATTGAGCAAATTAATGTGTAATTTCCTTATCATGAACAGTGGCTGATCTAAAGAAGCTTCAAGAGGTAAGGAGTGCTAATGGATCTTGAAATTGGATCCTGGCCATGGCAATGAGCCTGCAGCTGAGCATCACCATTAATGGATGATGGTCTATGAGTACAGAGTGAAGAGATAGAACATTGGTCATAGGCACTTCTTTATGCTTTATTTTCTGTATCAATAATTCTTGTCTTTAGAACATCTCTGCCTTCTTTCAAGATTTTTTTTTTTTTTTAATGCCGACAGGATCATTTATTTTCTTTGCCTCTGCTTCTCCTATTCCCCTGCACTCTTCCTCCTTTGGTTTATTATTAACGGTACCTAAAGTACATTTGAAGCATTTCAGGAATCATCTGTGCTCATTTCTGTAGCAGCAATCACAGCTGCAATCTTTGTGTGACCAGACGAGTACTTGTTCAGGCATG
>NW_009660184.1:379247-382177 GCF_000708025.1 Charadrius vociferus | reverse complement strand
TTTATTGTAGGTTATTTGTGCTTTGGTGAAGGAAACAGAACAAAGGAAAGAAGAGGGAAGATAATTTTAATTAGCTCCTCTTTTTACAAAATCAAAATCATGGCTCTTTTTTTCTTTTAAAATATACAATAAAAAGCAAATCATACTGGAAGTGCAGGTGTATGTCAAACACACCTTGTCACCTTTGTAGAGTCTATTCAGCTGGACTGGTTTGTGTGACTGAAAATAGTTTTTCTGCCATTGGGAAGTAAAGGAGCTTCACAACCTCACATGGAAGTTGGGCTTTTCATAAACGCTTCAGAATAGTCACTTCTATGCAACGGGATTTCTTTAAAGGAACTAGTAAACAGGAATCACTTCCTCCTTTTTTTAACAAGCTTGATTTACAAGCACTTATTCACGATATCACCATCAACGGTATTCCTACTAAGAAAAGTTAAAACAATTTTCTTCAGATTTTGAAGCTCTTTTTTTTGATTGTTTGTTTGTTTCTTTTGTGAATGCCAAATGTCATTCCAGATTCCTCCACAGAAGAAAAAGCTTAGAAAAGGCAGAGGTTTCAGCTTCAGCAAAATCCAAATGGAATTATTTGATATCCTGCATACACAAACCCACCTGCCAAAAGCAAATACTGGGAGGACAAACAGCAGTTATGAGGAAAGTTATTTAAGAAATTAATTCCCATAAATCCCCATCACCAGTGTATATCACAGGGCAGAAGGCTAGGATGAAAGAAAAAAAGGAGGAGAGAGAATGCACAAATGTAAAAGAGAGGTGATAAATGTAGAGTCCTGAGCAGAGAAAGAGTGGGAGGGTACAGAAATGGCTTTAGTATTGGATATTACACAGCACAGTAATTAGCTTTGATTTTCATTGTACTGGGGGATTTTCCTGATCTTACTACAGAATTTGTTCAAGCTTCAGTATGATATCTGGTGTGTACTGAGAAGAGCTGATGACCCTGTTTGTTTCAAAATTCTCATTGAGAAATCAATTTTTTATTTCTCCAGATAGGGTAGCTTTTGCGACTACATTTTGCTGTGATGTCATTTTACAAATGTCACATATAAAATACAGCAGACCTAATAACTCCTTTGCCACTGGTAAATGGTAAGTGCCGTCAGTTTCAAAGTTGATTTATACATGGTTATAAACTGAGAAGCTGATCTGTGTTCTTTTTCTCTTATTCACAATAACTGTCCTTTCTGGTATTTTCTTTAAACATAGCCCAGAGAAATAGGTTATGTTTAAATGGAATACGAAATCATCATGCAGAAAGAAAAAAGCATACAAATGAATCTTTGCTCAACTAAAAGTAATCTTGCAAATTTTCTTACCTGTCTGTACTACTGACCAAAAATATGCCTGTCCTGTACTTTTATTCTCTGAAACTTTCATGCCTTATCGGCTGTTGTTACCGGTAAATATTCCTTAAGCTTTTTCTCTAGGACCTTCTTTTCTAATGTCTCAACTTCCAGTTCTGCCAGGAGCCTTGTTTCATTAATAAACTATTCATACCCATATATCCTCCCGACTACTCCCACTCATGCTCTTGTAACTATTGTAAAGATTGCTTACTCTTACACTTTGAGTTCTCTCTAAGCTCCTGGTTGTTCTCAATGAACAAAAGTCACAGTTCTGGCAATGCACTTTTTGGCTGATTACAGAGAAACACCCTTTGTTTTCAGTGGATGAATCCAAAATTGTACAAGATAAACTTGTGATCTAGAATGAAAAACAACTAGGTAATATGGGAGAATGATTTGCTGTTGAAAGCAAATACCTGATAGGTAGAGGAACTGTAACACCCTGAGACAGAACAGTACAGTTCTGCATGGAACAGACTCCTCGAGGAGTGGAAACTACAGTGAAAATTTTGTGTAGGCGCTTCCCAGGCATCAAGCTTTATATTTCTTGTTTCCTAGAATTCCTAAAATAATCAATCTCTAGTTGTTTAAACAGCTCCTGAATTCACTTAGAAAATTTTGTCCTGACTGCATAAGGTAAACGTTAAAGTTTTAACAAAACCTGGGACAAGATTAGAATTCAGGTTTCGGTATGGCAAAACTGAAACTTATTGGAAATGATCAGAATAATCCAGTAGAAAAAAGAATCTGGGCTGAGGAACTGGTTTTGCTCCTTTTCTTGCCAAACCACATTCAAGCGAATATTCTATAATTGACTCAAACACAGCAATTAATAAATGTTTCCACTGCATAAGAATTCAGATTTATATTGTTTTTTACCTTCTTTATGTCCCTGACATAAAGATGCATCCAAGCCAAGAGCACCTGCCAAGAAGCAATTCTGACATGGTCACCAAGAGATAACTTCAACATCTTGACTTAAGAGTTTTTTTCTCACTGCTGAATACTGGGATCTGTTTTAGAGAAAGGTCAGTTATGTCCCTGACATAAAGATGAAATGGATTCCAGAAATTCTTCTAACAGTTTTGCACACATTTCACAACAATTTGTGAAACCGTTGTATCATTCATTGCTCCACCAAAACTGTAGTAAATACGCGTGGGCAAAATTTCGTAGACGAACAACATGTATTAGTGGGATTTAACAGTGTACAGATTTGTCATCTCTCTCCACCGTCACAAACCTTTGCTGTCACATTGAAGCTGTAAGAAGCTCTGTCAAAGCAAGCTGTAAGCAGATCCTTGTTAGCAGTAGCAGAATTCATCCAGGATTATTGATGACAAAATACTATACAAATATTGCCATCCTAAAGACATATATACTTCCAATATGGGCTTTTTAACAGTCTGGCTTCTATTTTTCTCACATTCCTCATGCTTGGCAATGTACCCAAGGCATCTAATCAACATGACATGACTTTGCAGTACATGAATCTTACTGATGGAGGCCAGATCCTAGAAGTTTCCTCAGTGTTTATTCTTCAGTGACTTCAGGAGGACATTT
>NW_009660184.1:321939-379134 GCF_000708025.1 Charadrius vociferus | reverse complement strand
TCCAAGCCAAGAGCACCTGCCAAGAAGCAATTCTGACATGGTCACCAAGAGATAACTTCAACATCTCAACTTAAGAGTTTTTTTCTCACTGCTGAATACTGGGATCTGTTTTAGAGAAAGGTCAGCTTTTTATGGACAGATTGAGTTGAAAAAGCAGGAAGCACATTGCTTTCTGCCTAAAAGGATTTACAGTTAATCAGAAAATAAATTTCAGCTACTGGTCCCAAATTAACGTTCCCAAAGAAATTTCGCATCAGTAAAACTTTGCTTGTACAAAAGTTCATGGACAGTGGTTACCAGAAGTATACCAGAATGTTTCAAATCTGGTTTCTGGTTACATTTTCTGCACATTTTTAGTCTGATAAAAAATTATATCCCAGCTAAATTAAAATGATGAAAAGTTCAAAAGTGAACACTGAAGTCTTAGGAAATTCCTGAATAATGCAATCTCAAGGTCAAGACATCTTTAAAGACCACATTAAGTGCTTGATACGCACTACCACAGGCAGGATATTGACTAAAGAGAATTTAAATCTCCTTTAGAAACTCCACCGCTATGTTACATGTACTCAGTCAGACTGTCTCAGTGGTTTGGATTTGTCAAAGCAATTGGAAAAAAAAAAATTAGAAACAAGAAGCAATTTTAATTACGAACCTCTCCACTCCTATTGCATATAGAGTTCTCTAGCCACATGGACAGAAGTCTTTCATGTATGTTTTCAAATAAACAGAAAAAGTTACCAAGTAGAATATTTTTATGTACCACAGGACCACTAATCACAGGTAGCAACTTTTACTTTTGATCTTACTGAAATGTTAATAATCAGAACAAAACATTCCCAAGTCTATGGTTAGGACACTCCACACAGCAAAGCTATTATTCAGCATCTATAATGAGTTTAATGGATAATTTAAAACAAAAGAAAGAAAAGTTGCTTGCAGATGACTGATCAGTTCGGGACTGCCAACATGCCACCTGTCCTGTATCAACAGGTCTCAGCTATTTAAACCACCCTAACTCTGTACTGAGACTGTTAAAAAAAGAAAAAAAAAGATACTTAACGTCTGATTCTTCAAAAAGGGACAGCATTAGAATGACCTGAAGTGTCCAGAAATTGTTCACTCTGATCTAGAGACTGCATTTTCCGTACAATGGAAAAAATTAAGTACCAATAATGGGATTTACAGAAGCCACAGTGTGGAGAAGCTGCTGTTTACAGCAATTACTTGAAAATGCTGTGGACACAGGTGGGACTAAAACCTGTTATTTGCAAGGACCAGAGGATAAAAGGTACTTTATCTGCTTACTCAGCCATCAGAAATAGCAACCCATCCTTGGATCGTGGTGTTTCAACAGGTCTCCAAAGGGAAAAGTAGCAACATTCCCTTGAGCATTCCTGTAACATGCTGGATGCCCAGCTCAGCTACTTCTTCAGCTGCCTAACTTGGGCATGTGGTTACATCTTTCACTTCCCCATATTACTGAATCAGGTTATTTTGAGATGGCACAACAAAGGGACAGCTCCAGTTTCTCTTTAGATAAAATGCTTTATTCACCGACACTGCAACCCACATGGGCCTTTGCAGTGTCCCCCACTGGCCCCTTAAACTGCAAAATCATGAGATCTTTCTGAACAATGAAAATATAGTGACACAAGTGAAATGGTCTAAATCCTTATGCACAGGACATAAAGTCCTGCCCTGGGCAGCTCCCCACCTATAGCTGTGTATGTGCCCGGCATTATAAGCTTAGGTAGTTAGTTTAGGCAGGTTAAGATTGCGCAGCGATTGAGCATAGATGTTGACAATTTCAGGGGGGTGCTTTGGAGGTTAAAGCAGTTTTAGAAATTTAAGTCCCTTTTTGGTTCTACTGACTTGTCAAAAAACATTCATTGAGGGACTTTCACTGCTTGGCCGGTGTGCCTCTCCTGAGGACCCCGGCAGAACAGCGAGGTCTGACCAGAAGTGCAACAATACCATCCAGCTTTCCCATCACCCTTGTATTTTGGTCAAAAAGAGGATACAACTTATGATCCTCCAAGAAGAAAAAAAAAAAAAAAAAAGACAGTTCTTTTCATTTTATGTTATTTCTAATCTCTAGAAATACTTTTTGAATGTTACAAAAGAAATTGCCAAAGATGAACAAATTGTTGCTGTCTATTGTCCAGATATAGAAAACTCAAAAAACTAAATTATCCCCGCAAGATAGAACATACTAAGTAATTGTTAACTTTCTGGCTTTGGCGAGTTCTTCTGTCATTGCCAGGGCCTTGGCTATACGAATCTCATTCCTGGAGAACAATTATTCATTCTTTTCTTTCATTTTACAGCTGATTCCCACACATCTACATAGTTGGGCAGTTCCCCTGCAGTTCTAAAATTGTCTTTTGATGTGTATAATAGTTAATGAGTTCTCAAATAAAAACACAGGCACATTAACCAAAGAGTTTAACAAATGTTTTTAATTATGGGAACGGGATACAGTCCTCTGAACAACTGTGACCTTTGGTTTAGGCTCTGAGAGTCCCCTTACAACAGAAATGTCCCAGCAGTGGCAGCAAACAAGGGTCAGCTTTGTGAAAGATCCATATCAGTGGCTGCTGTCAACAAGTCAAGGCAGAATTAAACACAGCAGCTAGAGTTTTAGAGTTGGTCTGACCTTGTACTCCTACCTGCATGGTCCCAGGATAGAAAACACTCAGTAATACCAATATTAAATGAACAACTGGTTCCCTGTAAACACTATAGTCTTTTATGCAAACAAGGATATAACATGTCATTTAATAAGGTGTCAGTAACATTTTAATTGGAAGAAAATTCAAACTAAAATTTCAGAATGAGGCAAATTTTAAATTCATATGCATGCCTTGATCAAAACTTTGCATCTCATAATCCTTTCTAAACTGAAGTTTAGATGGGGTGCATTTTTAATATGTATCGGTGCTTGACAGAAGCTGCCATGATGGAGGTGGACACTAAAAGATTGTTTGTTATGAAATGTTCATTATATTGAATGGAAAAGCTTTATAGCTTCCTGGCATTGATGTACTAATGGAATTAAACCTTCTTGAAAAGATGGGAAATAGAGCAACACAAGCTCAGTGGAGCAAATTCAAATATTTTTAGCGTGAGGTACTTCTGGCTGCAGTCAGGGAAAAGTGGAACAAACCTTCAGAAGGCCAGAAAGCTTGTAACATATCATTATTTGACAGATTTCAGTGCAAAAAGGTTAATCCCTCAGAAAAACAGGTGTTCCTTGTTCTTTCCTGTCCTAGGACAGGATGAATGCCGGCAGCATGCCCACCTGGTAGCTGTTGTGTCATGCTGTTTCTTGAGAGCCTGATGGTTTCAGTGCAGGCAGCACACTGTAAATGCATACGCATGGCTTATACTTATGAGCACCAAAACTTCCAGTGCTTAGAAGGGTTTGAGCATGTCTACAAACTCTGGGCCATGGCAAGGGCCAAGCATGCCGTTCCCCTGCAAACACCTCAATCCCAGCCACAGCATGAGGTCCTCACGCCAGAGGTCCAGGGACGGTTAGCAGCCAGAGATGTGTACAGACCCAGCAAGTATTTAGCAATTGGTGTGCTTAAACTTGGTGTTCACCTCATAGAATGACTCAAGGAATTTCATCTTTGTTTGAAGCTGTGTACAGACTTCATGCTTAACCCTGAGCAACATTTACTTAACCTCTTTGTGAGTCAATTTCCCCTGACTGTAGTATGACTACAATAATACTTTCCCACCTTTAAAGGCTATTGTGCATACAGATCTCTGGGTCGTGTATTATAGCCATTTTTCAGGCGTACAAATCTGATAATCCCCATATCTTTTTTATTTAACCTGTGTCCTGAAGCAGCCCTATCATCTGAAGATGTTTCCCTAACCAGGCATTTCTTTATTTTAAATTTATATGTCTGTGGATTTCTATAGTTTATTTCTGCTTGAAATACTACTTTGATTTCTGTTCTCATCTCCACATCACAACGGGTTTTTTGGCAATTAATACATCGTCAATAAACGTGTTTGATACTATCTCAATGTATTGTAAAAAGACACATTACACAGAAGTGTTTTAAAGAGTGCAAATATAGTGAAAGTGTAACATTTGATGAAAAGGAAAAAGACAGGAACTAACCTTAAGGGATTTCAAGTTCTTTCCATCCTCATTATGGAAAAAAAGAGCACTGAGTATGTTCTTCATTGATAGGCAGATGTTTAGCGACCAATAGCCAAGCCCTTAAATATGAATCAGGCTTAGATCAGAGGTAGATTGAATGTTGAGTTTGGGAACAGTATTACAAATTCACCAAATTTCACACACAATATTCACTGAAAATAAATAAAATACCAGAATCTTAACTACATGTCCCGAAGATGGCAGAGCTAAAATGCACTGCTTTTTCTTTCACATATTATAGAATCATAGAATCATAGAATGGTTTAGGTTGGAAATATCTTGAAGATCATCGAGTTCCAACCTCCCTGCCATGGGCAGGGACACCTCCCACTAGACCAGGTTGCCCAAGGCCACGTCCAGCCTGGCCTTGAACACCTCCAGGGATGGGGCCTCAACAACCTCTCTGGGCAACCTGTTCCGGTGCCTTATCACCCTCAAAGTGAAAAACTTCTTCCTAATGTTTAATCTAAGCCTGCCCTCTTCCAGTTTATATCCGTCCCCCTCGTCCTGTCACTACATGCCCTAGTAAAAAGTCTTTCCCCAGCTCTCCTGTAGGCCCCCTTTAGGTACTGGAAGGCCGCAATAAGATCTCCCCAGAGCTTTCTCTTCTCCAGCTCTCTCAGCCTCTCCTCATAGCAAATACACATGCAGCAGTGGCACTACTAGGCAGAAGGTCTTTCATACTCTTTGGAAGATCTTGGTCCCTTGACCCTTAATCAAGCAGGTACTCTTTCTCAGTTATGATGAGATAAGCTGCACCCAACACAGTCAATATGGCCTTTATTATAGATGTCAGGTGAAGCACAGTTGGATTCTAGGATATGCTGGAATATATGCTGACACTTTTAAAATTGAACTGGACAGGGTGCTGGACCATCTTGTCTAGAAGGTGCTGTTGCCAAGAAAGGTTGGACCAAATGACCTTGAGGTCCCTTCCAACCCGGTATTCTATGATTCTATGATATATATATGTCTCCTACATACAACTTAAGAAGATATTTTCCAGACATTCGGTGAAGCGACCAGTAAACTTGTAAGCATCAGTAATTTTCACGTGAATGAAGATAACTGTTGGCAGCTTGCTGGTCAGCTCAGTGGCCGGTACTTTGCATCCGAACTGCCTGCTCCTTCCTGGTACATAATAAAAGCTCTATGCATGCCTGTATGAAATTACCTGAATTTACAAGATTTCTGTGCTTCATTCATGCACTAAAAAACAACCAAAAGATACCAATAGTGAATTCATGGTCAGTTTTCATCATGGCAAAAGGTTAACAAATGGAATTCTAAAGGTTCTCTATGAGGATCACTGTTTAACACATTTTAATGATCTACAAATCCCAAAGTGAATAATGAAGTAAAAAATTGTGTAAATAACCCAAAGCATCATTACATTTGGTTACACGTAGAGACACCAGTGCAGAACTTAAACAGGGCTGTATCAAGTTGGAAAAATGGTCAACACAATGGCAGACATCTCTGTTGATAACTGGAGAGCCACTTGAAGAAAATACAGCTGTGTGAATAATGTTACATGTATGAACTTGTCTTTAGCAGTGGAGTAATCAGTATTCTACACTAGTGATACATAATGTTAAAATGTAGACTGCTCAGACGGGTCAAGGAAAAGGGAGCAGGGGAATGTTATGGACTGTTCACCAAGAACTTCTGCTCCATGTACAGCTGTGCAGAGAGGAAGAAAGTAAGTTCTTGAGGTGCATAAACAATGGCGTCATAAGTAATATAGAAAATGTCTTTTATATTGTCATTGATGTAGCCCCTGTTACTTCTTGCTTTAGATTGGTTTCTTATCAGCGAAAACAGATTGCAAAAATAGACAGGTTGAGTGAAGATCGATAAGAACAAGTTATTGGTATGGAAAAAAATCTCCACTTCAAAGAAAGACTGAAAGATTATTACATTAAATGATTAAAGGGGAACATGATAACAGTGTGTGAAATAATAAGAATGAATTGAGAAAGTAGACTTTACAGGAAACAACCATTCACCCTATTAAAAGTAAACGTTTCAAAAGCAATAAGCATCATATCTACTCAGCTTGTGATTACATTGTGGAAGTTGTTTCCAGAGTATGTCTTTGATGCTTGAAACTCAGAAGGCTTGAAAGCATTTTGATGAACAGGTGATGAATTGCATAATAATAGCACTGGGAACTATTTACTCTCACATTTCATGTTTCCTTTTTGCTGTGATATTTGGGTTTTGATTCAGTCACCTGGGTCTAAACACACATATTGCACCTCTAGAGCAATTTGAAGTGCCCCAGGATATGCTATGTCATATTGGCCTCATGAGGATGTTTTGGATGCAGTATGGTGTCTCAGATGACTCTAGACACCTATGTTTCAGAAAACTAATACGGACCTTAAAGCTTGTCACCATCAGAGGAAAGACACTGATCCACTGCAGTCATCGGTCTAATTTATTCTGAAAGATCCTGCATTTCTGCTGAGCATTTCCAACAGGAATGAACATCTCAGTGAAGAAAAAATGTTCATAAGGAAAACCAAAAAGAAAATGACTGAAAACCAACCTGTAGTCAAACCATTATTTTCAATAATATGCTTAACAGAGAACCTAGGTTTTGCAAGCCAAACTCCAAAGAAACAGGAAGGTAGAAATCATTCAGTCCTCCCCTTAGTCACCTCTATCCTCCTTGCACTAGGTCAGCCAGCTATGAAGGTTAATGATAAACCTACTGACTGCTGGCTTGCAGGTCTACAAGATTGTATCAGGTACCTGCTAATTATTTTTCTGAATATGCTTCTAGGAAAAGCTATTACTTTCAGGCCTGAGGGGACAAGTTCTGTTCACTTCAAACTGTTTTCTTCATGGAGAAATTTCTTACTTAAGTTTTTTTTTTTCACTACTGTAAGCCTGTAAGGATAAGTTTATCTCATTTTCCAATGAAGGTGATGCTGAAAGAGGAGGGGAATGGAAAATCTTGGTTTACCTCATTAATATGAAAATCTGATTTATGCCAAACAAATGAAGAAAATATCATACTTCTTTAGCACACAAGCATACTATCAGGAGCATAAACACACTGCTTCAGGAAGGTTACATTTGTATATGCAAAAAAAAGAAGACTGTTTTTATTTGAAGAAAATATCTTAAAAACTTATTTATTTTATTTTAAAAACCAAGAGGTCCTACATCCTAATCAGAGCAAATAGCGACATGTCATCATAAACAGTGTAAACATTTTAAGTTTACAAGAGCATAAACTGATTTCCTTTAAACTCATGAGTTCTGCTCCAGGCCTTCTGTCATTTATAGAAGCAGGTTTAACGGCCATGTTACCTGAAAATGCACATCTATAATGGGAATACAGACAACTTGTGTAGCGTCTGTTCTGAGGTAATTCTCTATCCCATTGTCATTAAGTAGAAGATGAATCCTTTAATTATACTTTAAAATTCAGTCATGCTGTTATCCCACCAGTTAATTCAATTAAAATGAACCCTTGTTAATTCAATCAAAAGGAGTCAAACCAACTCTTGAACTGTTTTTCTTCCTTATGTTTTTCTTTTGGAGGAAGACTGAGGGAATAAAGGGAAGAAGCACGAACTAACACCAGAGTGCTTGTCTCTGGACCCTGACAAAGCAACGCTTGCTTCCATTCATGCAT
This sequence comes from Charadrius vociferus, assembly GCF_000708025.1. NCBI lineage: Eukaryota > Metazoa > Chordata > Aves > Charadriiformes > Charadriidae > Charadrius > Charadrius vociferus. The sequence goes on along the minus strand of NW_009660184.1, from coordinate 371,299 downwards.
ATACAAGAGCTCTCCGTAGGAAGGGGCTCTCAGCTATTTCAGTAGCTTTTCCACATGCCCAGAGTCCCCTTTTCAATGAGTAAGCAATAAAGTTATCATCAAATTTTTAGATATAAGATTAAAAATGGTGATGGGGATGGGGTTGATTTGTTATATATGACATGTGTTTCTGTTTATGCATTCATGAAGGCCATGTCTGCAAGATCTGTAATGCCAGCTTGCACACACTGCACAAATATGAATAAATGAATAATTGTTTTGATAATATTAAACAGCATGTGTGATGTAGCAGAGCAACATCTGTTATTAACAGTATAAACAAAAGGAGTTTTTACTGATTGCATGTCATTCTGCATACGGGAACAATGTAATAGGTCCAATTTGGTAACTCTTCGCAGACAGCAGGAGGGATTGTGTAGGCCTGCTGTGAAAAACAGGAACAAGATTAGAGCAACAGTTTTTTTCAAATGTGGAGAGGGAAAAAGCTCTATAAAAATGCTAAAGGAGGAAAGTATAAACTGTATATAGAATTGCTGAAGTTCACAGAAACCATTTCTCCTTTTGAATGTTATCACTTTCCCTTTACTTTTTCCTGTGTCCTGCAGTGATCCGAATAGCACTAACAGAAAAACCTGGATTTCAGAGGAATCTGGAAATGTTACATGCTTTCAAGTACCATCTCAGGTTATAACCATGTAGTTAAAACATCCTTTATGACACCAAGTACCAAGGAGAACACAGTATTTCCTGTTCTAAATGTATTCATAAATCTTGATTCAAGGACTGATACTGTATACTGGGGATTAAACAAATTAGAAAATTAGGCTGTAGTTTTGTCCATACAGTTGAGCAGAAATAACATCTCGCTGCTGCTTAGACAAGCAGCACCACTATGACCAGCAACTGGCCATAGGTTCCTTCATCCTCATTCATGACATCACTGGCGCTTTTCTGATCCCCAGATGATCTATTTCAAGAAACTAAACCAAGAAAAAAGTAGTCTCTGAGGTTCCTTTTCTGCTGGTTGAGATTCCTGAACCACTTTTTCATGGAGATGAACAAATACAAGAGTCAATACAAGGGAAGTTAACGGAACACAGAGATGAAGTTGCCTGTTCTGGATACTGCTTGCTATTTAATGAACTATATTATGAAATTGTACCTTCAGTCCACCAAAGTGACTTATAAATCAGTGTGCCACTGTGCCTGGTTGGAAAATTCCTCTTTGCTTTCACTGCATTAGCCCTCTTTCGCTACCACTTTTATGTGATTACTTATTTCCAAATATTCGATGAAAACTTCCAGGTGTCCCTGAAAGAAACCCCATTCTGAACCCATACCTGAGTCCTTCACTCAGCACAACCCATCTGCAGTTTCTTTACCTGATTTATCTACAGCTACCCAGTTACTAGATCTCTAAGCCCATCATATATTTAATACCATGAACAGAATGAAGTTTCCTTCCTTAACAAAGCATATTTAATGTTTGCACTTCACTGTCTTTCTGAGAAATTACAGTGAAACATCAAAACACAAGCAGCAAAGTACTTGGTAAAAAGAGTAGTACAGCTCTGTAAAAGTGGGGGACTTCACCTTCTCTGCCACGGCCAGCACTGACTCGCTCTACTTCTTGCATAGCATGAGGTCTGCTCATTTCATCCCACCTCCTGATGACATGGACTTGAGAGTCTCAGTCCTGAGCTTGCCTTCTTTAGAGTGCAGTCATGAAACGGACTTTCAGTTGCGCAGTCTAAGACTACAAGTAAATGCTCATGTTCTCTGACTTGTACAATGCATTGCTTTCATTCAAATATCTAGGGTTCTTTTTATTTCAAACATGCATAGAAATGTAGATCTCTTTTTCATGTATAATAGAAACTTGCCAAATTTTACTTCTGAACAAATCAAAAGTGCATTCCAAGCCCATCTTTTGTCTGTTCATTTAACTATTCAATTATTTGTGTACCAAACTGAGAGCATCACACTGAGCTCATGAAATCACTGTAAAGATAAGCATTTTTTTTCTAGTGAGAACTCTGAGTTGTAATAAACTGGCAAGGATGAGTCTTGCATGGATATCTGAATATGAATGCCTCCTATTTGTCCTTCCTGATGAGCCAGAGTGGTTTCTAGAGAAAGATATAGGGCATTTTCATGGATATTCCAGTGTGGTAAATATAACCATTAAAAGATTTAGTAATCCCAGAGATGGACACCATAAATAGTTATCAAAGTAGTATTTAATCTGAGTCATCAATGAATTTTGGAAATCTTCCTAGGACAGACATCAGTAAACATTTTGATCTACTACTTAATTCAGTATTCAGACCAAACTACCTTCAGAAAACGCACAGCACGCAGAATAGGGCCAGCAATCTAATTCTTGAAGCAAGTCCAAAGAAATTTGAAAGAAGGGTGCAGGTGAAAGAAGGGTGTCTGTTATTTTGTAAGCAATTAAAACTTGCCTCTACCTGGTGCCAAGAGGACAGAGTAGTAAATTTTTTACTGTCGATCAGAATTAAGCTAGCAGGTACCATGGGATGATTTTTAAATTATGACAACAGGTTTTCATTCTAGTCTTGCCTATTGATTTTTAATATGCCTTATCTCTCACAGTTTCAGTGAGAAACACTGAAACAATACCCTGCTATTTAAGGACAACACATTTATTCTAAATGCTAAAAAGTAAATATTTCAGGTAAAACAATAAAAATCTATGCTATTGTATCTTGTACTGGAAACAATCTGTAAGAAAATAAAGGGCTATAGAAGAAACATGGAAATGTTTTTCTTACTCTACTCCATTCATTTCACAACAAATAAAAACTACAACGCCATAGGAAGATCCTAAAATCTCCACAGATACCAAGGAGAGAACTTCTTTGGAACAACAGAAGAAATGGAAAATCCTACAGCCAGAATTTCAGAATTTCATTTACACCCTCCAAAGTAGGGGTTTGAGCCAGCTGCTATGCACTTCAGGGAAAATGGATCAAGACCAGTGGTATCACACATAGATTTTCTAGAAAAAACAACCTAAAATGATGCTCTGAACACTTCAATGTCAATGTCCCCAGAATATGTAGGCCTTTCAAAGGGCCTTAGGGGGTTCAGAGGTACCAAAAAAGACAAAATAGATTAAGTGATTGATTTTTCTCTGCTTTCAGAACAGGGGAAACTACAGCAAAAGACTGCAAGATTATGGAGCACTTCTGTTCACCAAACACTTCTGTTCTTGAGCCGGTTCTGGGATTTATTTATTTGGTAGTAAACACTTCCTGAAAATAAAAAAAAAACCAACACCCAGAGTAAGTTTTATATCAGCAGCTCCCTCATGAATCAGATCACAATACTGTAAGTCCTTTGGTAAATTGAGCTAATGGCAAAATGAAATGACAGAGAGGTTGCAGTCCACTCAGCTCATAAACAATTTTTTGCACCTTTATCTCAGAAAAGCAATCATCCCTGAGGCAGGAAAGGTCACTAGAAAGTTCAAAATGCTTATTATTCAAGCGTCACATTGTTCTGTCTTACTGGCCTGCACTCCTGATATCAATTACAGAGAGCTCTGTTGAGTTGTAGCTGGGGTAGTTAAAGTCATGTATGTTACTGTCAACATTTCTTACCAATTCAGTGGTTCACCAAATGTGACTGATGCAATTTCCACTGGTTTGGCAGTATTAAAATGAAGTTTCTTTTAGAAGCAGTACAGTGCATGGATCCAGAAAGCTATTGCCGTCAAGGACATATAATCATGGACTAATAATAATGGTACTATTTTAATATAGAAGTTCATTTACTAGCAGCTATGGCTAGTGTTGAGATGGGTATTGGGTTGAGGCTTTTTTTGGCCTGAATGTCACTGATCAAATTTTGCTCTGTCTCCTGAACTTGCTTTTAATATTAAACATTCTCAGAGAAGAGCTGCTTTGAAGAGAAGAAATGATTCGATACACCTAAAGAGAGAATAACCCGCACAGCAGATTGTGACCTTCAAGGTTTTTTTATTTTTCATTCCTACATGTGAAAGCAGAGCAGCAGACACACACAAAATATGTAGTGGACCAGTGCTTTGCTCTCTAATTACATTCTATTGCAATCCTAAATGCTCTGTCGAAGTCCCACATGTGGTCGAGGTTGCTTTCTTCCCCTTCTGCCCTGAGTTTTGACTTTCTCCGTGCATTTAGTCTCTGATCATCCATTCCTAATCATAAATACACCTTACAACTTCCCTTCCTCTTTCTTCTACTGCCTCTATAAGACTGCTTGCAGATAAACAGCATGGCAGGATACTGTTCCCTCTAAAAATGAAAGTACAATATTTGTCACTATTTTGCCAATAAAAATTGAACCATGACAAGATTAGTAGAGAACAATAATTTGTTGGTCAGACGAGTGATTTCTAGCTGCTCTTCTAGAAATCCAGTGGATATGAGGAACCCTTTTCAGTTACAGAAAGAGCTTAAAGAAATTGCTCAGCATCTTGAACTCCCTAAGGGTATCTATCTCCCTACTTCCTGAAATTAGGACTCCAGATAAGCTGTGTTACTAAAAATGTGGGTTTTGGTCTTACTAGAAAGAAGAATCTTAGTTTTTGAGAAAGACAGTATCATCCCTCTGAACATTCTCCTCTCCTGGCATGAATGCATGAAGGGGAATCATCAGGTATCCTCTGATGCGTTAATTTCTCTGTCACAAAATGTCTCTGCAGGACACAGAGTCATAGCATGACCTCTCTGCAGAGTACCACGGAAAATAAGGTGTTTTGACATCTGAAATGAGGAACGGAAAAGAAAGATTTTTTTCACTAGTATGTCTCATAACCCAGGGGTCATTTGAGTGCTAAGGCAATAGTGTTAATATACATTTTAATGTAGAAGTTGATGTTTAAAGATTCTTTTCTAAATCATTGTTGGATAAGACTAAGCAACACTATGGTCACACAATGGGTACAAAGTCAATGTGCCTTAAGAGAAGAGTTACATGCCACATTTGCTAGTAGGAATAATATTAAAAGAAGAGGAATAAATAAAAAGAAGATGATTTGTGAAATCAAGCAAGCACAGACTCACTCAGAAAGTACTTTCACGAACCAGTATCTGGAGAGACAATTTTTCAGACAAATGCAAAACCAAAGTGTTATTTCCATGCAGGTTTTCAGAAACGCATTTGGTCCAATGTTACGTAAAAAAGTTTTACAGAATTTTCACTGATATAAATGTCTGTGATGTGATTTGCATAAAAGAGAAGGAAAACAGGAGTTGTTATGGCAGCAAAGAGCAGCAACATGGTTGCAAACCTTTCTTCCATCCTATGTTAATTAAATGTACCACAGTGTGTGAAGTAGCTCTCAGCAAACTCGTATTTTAAAATTCTTGAGTATAATTGAAAAACTCACTGCAAAGAATGCAAACGGCTGCTGGACAGATCAAAGAGCATATGAAGAGTTATTTAACAGGTTTGCTAATGGAAAGATAATGGCTTTTATGAGGATGATGGAACAAAAATAAAGCAGCGGACCTGAAGATAAATTAAAAGACAAAAAGAGGCCTTGTAAAATGAAGCAGTAACACAAATCCATTAGCTGTAAACACTGGATAATATTAATCCTGTAAATGGTACTCCACGTCCATTTTGTGCATCATCTTGGGTGAAAGGTGGTAGCTTGTAGCAGAAAATAGGTGCTCTTTTATTTTAATGGTCTTGAATAAGGCTGTTGGCCATATTGACAGCTGTGCTGAGTAGCAGCTGGTAGCTAGGCAAAGTTGTTTAATGGTTATAACAATGAAGAATAGATTTGTATGATTTAGAACTAAAAGCTTTTTGGAAAGTAGCTAGAAAAAATATTCTAAAATGTTGGAAAAATATTAATTCAAAGGTAATTTTTTATAAAAATGAAGTTTTATTGAAAGAAATGTCGGACAAGACCATTTTTCCACAACACGTACTCAGAATCGTTAATCGTATACTCACTCAGAATCATTAAGTAGAGGTAGAAAAGGTAAGGAAAAATGAATTTCTTTCTTTACATTAGTCATATTAACTGAGGAAAATGCAAATAAGAAGACTATATGGGGTCTTATTTGGCTCCCAGATGCCTTCAGTAAAAACTGGGCTGAATCAACTGTTTGCTAAATACTTAATAAGAAATTTTACTGAAGCCAGTGGAGCAGTCGAGTTCTGTTACTTTACCATCAATTTTTATGGGGCCAGGATTTTACTCTTCAGTCCATTAAATGAATCTTCGGAAATTAGCCTCTTTCTTTCTTTCTTCCTCTTTTTCTTTTTTTTTTTTTTTTTTTTTTTTTGAAACTGCTTTCTCAGTTGGATGGGATATTTTAGAGATGAGAACACCAGGTACTTGAGAGTGGGAAGAGGCAGATAAACAACTGTGCTGAATCATTGTTTCGCAAATTAATTTATTTATTATGTCAGGCTGGTGGGCTTCTATACCTGAATGGGCTGTGAAGTTACTACAGCAGTAGAAAAACAAAAAAGTATTTAAAAAAACCCCAGTAATAATTTATCAGGAGTAAGTTGAAAACACTTAATCATAACTGTTTTGCATATCACAAAAATGATTAGAGGGCTGGAGCACCTTTCCTATGAGGACAGGCTGAGAGAGTTGGGGTTGTTCAGCCTGGAGAAGAGAAGGCTCCAGGAAGACCTTACTGAGGTCTTTCTGTTCCTAAAGGGAGCCTACAAGAAAGATGGGGACAAACATTTTATCAGGGCCTGCTATGACAGGAAAAGGGGTAGTGGCTTTAAACTTAAAGAGGGAAGATTTAGACTAGATATAAGGAAGAAATTTTTTACCATGAGGGCGGTAAAACACTGGAACAGGTTGTCCAGAGAGGTGGTAGATGCCCCATCCCTGAAAACATTAAAGATCAGGTTGGATGGGACTCTGAGCAACCTGATCTTGTAGAAGATGTCCCTGCTCATTGCAGGGCAAGATGGACTAGATGACCTTTAAAGGTGCGTTCCAACCCAAAATATTCTATGAATCTATGAAAATCAACTAGATCACTGCTAGTCACACTGATCAGTTTGGCTTTTTCAACAAAAATCTGCAGTAACGGTGGTTCAAAGGCAGAGTTAAGAGTTTTAATGCAGTATTTCACTTGAGTTCAGTCCTGTAGACAGTGCATAATCAGCTTTTAGAACCTGCTGTGTTCTTTCAGATTTTGAAATGTGTGTAACAGGTCACACACTGGGGTTTATTTTTATAGCCATCTACTACTGTCAATGCCTTACCTTGTCAAAAACTAAACCTGTGAAGGAAGCAAACTTATTTTGTGCATTGTTTTCTGTAACACTGCCAAGAAACAAACAAATTCTGCAAAGTCTAAGCAAAACTTTCTGTTACTTCTCTTTCTGGAGGAGTGTCTCGTAGACTTGGCTCATACAAGGTCCCGGAGCAAAAAGGACTGGACACTGAGGAAGACCCTCTGCCAATGGTATTTGGTAAGATGGACATCTCGCTGGAGCCAACAGACATATTGGCCACTCGGTGCATTGACAATTCCTATTCTCTGTTTTTCAAAGGCGTGCTTAGACAGCCAAGTTGCATCTACACAGGTTGACTTAACGCAGAAAGTCACACTCATCCCAATGGAAGGGCACAGTAGCTGGCAGGAAGGGCCATTGTGTTCCTTTCACCTAGGGAAATCACAGTGCTTTACCCAAATTATGGATTTATTTTAGAAGGCTGAGCCCCATTACCAATTGATTTGGTGGTTGAAAAAACTTTTTATGTTCATACACGGACCATCTTAATTGATTGATTGACATTGCCACTGAATGATCTGTCAAATCTGTCTATTTGGGAAAACCAACTCCACCAAGAAAGCACATCTCTTTTCATTGTCCCTAGGTCCCAACCAGTAATTTAGATGAGTACATCTTCATCAAAGTCCCTTTTTTTCCTAAAGTTAGCTGAATTCAATTCCATTGTTATAAATTGCTGTGTCTGGTTTTACATTTAAAACTTAGGACAGTCTTTAATAGTGTCCAAAACAACTTTTCCATGTTGTTAAATTAAGGAAATAGAAATAGGTGAAAACTCTTGCATGACTTTGATTACTTTGCAATCTGAATATGTTTTTATGGCATGTAATTGCATGAAGTCAGTAGTATGACCCAACATCTTGGCTATATCTTATCGAGTCTTCAAAGGAAGCTTGATAAAAGAAGCTCTTCTCTAAATCAGAGCTAGAAAAAGGCTGGAAACAGAAAGAATGTTTTTTTTTTCTTTAAATAAACTCTTTATTGTGGGGAGGAAAGGAAGTCTCTTCAAATACTAAAATAAATTTCTAGTTTTAAAAGCCTATCATGGAATTAATTTCTAGAGAACAGAATTATTCTGGCAAAAACAGTGATTTAAAATTATTTGGAAGTAAATGAAACATCAGAAGAGAGTGCCCTGTGTTTCACAAAGCTGATTTTGTAGTATTTCATAATACTTTTTCATGCTCAGACAAGTTAATAAACAAAACTCCTTATCCATTTATGGCCAACTGCAGACACCTGATGTGCTATGGTAGAGCTGCCAGCAGTTCCAGCGTTCTTCTGTAAAACATAACCTGGATTTTCTATGTCGTCGAGCTATGACATGCAAAGGCATTCTAAGTGCTGGGGGTAAAGAAGTTTCTAGTCGTGCCTCTGAAAATGCCATCAGTCTTCAAATTGCTAATACACAGTGGCAAAAACAAATGGCAGAGAAGTCTTTTCACTTTATAAAACAAAGTTGGAAAGAAAGTGAAAAGAAAATCAAAGGACAAATCCATGCACCATTCTGCTGGAAATAAATTCTACTAATATAGGAAAATAAAGATATACATTTTAAAAGTACTATTACAGTCTTTAATACATAGAAATACTTTCCCATATATTTATATGGACGTTTCTGGTATTCCAGTATGAATCAGAGCTGAAAGGAACTCTCATAATTTTTATATGCATCAGCAAATTGGTAAGTTGATATGGCATTCTCTGGTCTTCCAGACATTTGTTTCATAAAAAAATGGGAAGGAAGAATGGAGAGCAGTTGCAGTTGGTTTTCTGTCAGGGGAAATGTATGTTTTCCTGGAATGTTTTTGATTTTTCATTTAACCAAAAATAAAAACATGTATATCCCTTTCCATTAATACTGGTTGAATGTATGCCAGAGAAGATGAATTATTAGGGTGAACATGCCTAGTAGATTTAGGCATAATGTTAATATGTGACATTAGAGGTCAGATTTAGTTAGTCAGGCAGCAGACCTGCATCAATTCATGGCTGAAGACAGTATTTCTGTCACGCATTGGCTTTACCCAGCCAGCTTTGAGGAGCATCTAGAGTTTCACTGTCCTGATCAGTTCATAAGGAATAGAGAATCCTTTCCTAATACTACAGTGCTTCATAGCTTTACTATTTTAACTCTGGACTATTTTCAATTCCTAGTATTGGCACCACATCATACTTATGATGACAGTTTAGTTTATTTTGAAGACTGGTCAGCCGTCACTGTCTAATGCAAAGTCACAGCCACCCTCAAGCATTCTTTGAAAAGGCTCAGAAATCTTAGAGGTAACTAAACTCATAGAAACCCTGTGAAAATCCCCACCTGGGTAGAAAAGAAAATGAAGAGATTGTCTCTTCCCATTAAGGGAAAGACAAGCAGAGTGCAGTTGTGAACCATGCTGGTGGGTGATAGTCCGAGAGTCCACCAGCATGCATGAAGTGGCTGATCAGTGCCCGTGTGTATAGCTCACTACACTGCTCCACAGGGCTTGCTCACCTGGATGCCCTACATTTGTCACAGCAAGCCTTGGAAGGGGATACTCCTGCGGTGGAGGGTGCAGAGGTTTCCAGAGCAAGTATCCAACAGAAGCAAAGGTTTACTAGTTCTGCTGATAGCAGAACAACTCATTTTCCTAAAGATGGGGATATATTCTTAGGTGTTTATGCTGTAGTAAACACCTTTCTAGCAAAATTTCTTGCTAGTTCTGACTGTTGAAGGCTTCTAGTTGCAAGTGCATCAAACTGCACAGTTTTCCAGAACTTCTTTAGACTGTGTTCACTTGTATTTTTCTCCATTTCTACAGCAAACAGTAGCCTGTAAATGAAATATGTCATAATTCAGAGAAAATAAAAAAGCTCCACTGTGTACGGAAGACACGAAACATCACATTTCCAAGTGTGGAGACAGAAGAATTTCTGGTATAAGGTTCCAGATAGGTTTCTTTAAATTGCTAGGTAAAGCAATCATCTTCTTTTACTTTTTCTCCCCAAAATTAGATGCCTAGACTAAGCCACTTGGCCAGGTCACTCCTCTGCTGTCACTGGGGAGACAGTCATTGCAGGAAAGGAATTCTGTCATTTATCTTTCTTCATTTCTTAGACAAGAGGTCTAAATGAGCAGTGTAGACAAGATGACGAATGGTAGATGAGCTAATCCTCTCCCTATGGGACTAATAACAATGTGCTCTAACAGTGTTGAGAAAAGTGTCCCCTGGTGGAAATCTGGAGTCATGTTTTTTTCCCTACGGAGCCTCCTGTCTATTCTTAATGATAGAGAACATTTGGATTGCTGTCTATTGTCTTCCTCCTGAGTACGCAAAAAGGTTGTGTGCAAATTATAAAGTTCCAGAAAGGAACAGATCCTCTGAAATGTGATGGCTTTTATGGGATCATGTTGTTGCTGCTGCTTCCCATCTTCAGGTGCACCGTTCATTTCAGATCACTCAGCGCTTTGCCTCAACCCGTGTAACAAAACAAAGTGATACAAAAGAGTATCACTAATGATATAATATACAGCTTCAAAAACCAGTATTTACTGCCAGTAATACTTACCATGAGTTTGGTTTGACACATGATGCCTCATTTCAGAAAAATTCAAAGAAATCCTAGTGCATTTGCCAAAAGCAGGATTTTTAAAACAGTATAAGCAAAATATTTTTTCATCCCAGATATCTGCCACCTGAATCCATCACTTTGTTTCAAGTAGGAATGTGCACCCAGGATTTTCATGTGTGATTTCTACAGCAAGTTTTATTTCCACAGCAAGAAATGTGATTTTAAAAAATTGAATTTGGGGTTACAAAGTTTCCTGATACTTAGCTCAATGCTTTCTTTACTGTTAGCATAACTGAGAAAATGGAAAAAAAAAAAAGTTATTTAAGAACATAGCTCATAAGCTTTGTATTATAAACTAAAGAATACTTCAAGACAAGTAGTAAAAATGAAGTATTCCTAAGATGAAAATGTATTGAAAAGCAGATTTGAGTGAAACAAGTCCCCAAGGGATTTTATTAACTTTAGACATTTCTTTCCACATAACCCCAATAAAATCCATCTTTGTTAGACATTCATAGAAATATGGAATATTTAATTGTGTGTAAATCTTATTTGGTATTTGAATATCTGCAAGTTGCATTTCCAAGTCTAGCAGTAATATAGGTAAAAACAATCGGAATGTCACTGTGGGTGAGATGAGACATGGAGTGTCACTTTCTACTCATACCAAAAACCAAGTAGGGTAGTGAAATTTAAGACAGAACTATTGCTCAGGGCAAGCTCAGACATGTCTATTTGGGTGAGATATATGGTTGGGAGAATTAAAACAGGCATTTTAAATGCAGTGTAAAAACACATCTATGAGTTTTGTGCTTTGAACCCAATTAATCCAGTAAGGTGCTGTGAACTGGATGACAGCAAGGCTGGTGGCTATCAACAAAGAGGCAGACAGACAGACAGAAAGAAACGAAAGAGAAGAAAGAATACAACAACTGAAAAAGGGGTACATTTTTTGGTTGTTGTATTCAAGGGATATGATATTTCTGCAAGAGACACATTCTCAGAAAAATTACTAAAACAGTACTCTACCTCCTATTGATAACTGGTCAACTGACATTTAGCTTTCTTTGCTGCCATTTTGTAATAATATAGTGAATTCACAGTTATCCCTCATGCATCCTATGAGAAAATTAATGGATACCAATATATTTAGGCAAACCCCCAAATATTTGTAGCAATTATGAACAGTGTAGCATCTCTTAATCCAGTCAGAGATGAATTTTTTTTATTTTTTTTTTTTTTTGGCTATTAGATTCCCACCAGAAGGAAGAGTTAGAAGTCCTCACGTTACTCCCACACTCCCTGGTGTCCTACGTTAGCACAAGCAGAAATGGTGTTGCATACACTTCTGGCTCATTCTGCTATTTATCAGAAACCCTTCTGACATTCCACCTGTTCTTTTTAATTTTCCACTCCTCCATGTAGCAAAAGAAAGAAGGAATGATGAAGAAAAGTTTTAAGAAAAGTTTTTTAAAAAATTACTGTTTCAGAAGACAGTATAAGTGACTAAAACGTTTGTGAGTTAAGTTCAACATTTGCTGACACAATACTACTTAGCTGTTGCACAGCTCTCTATACATCCAGTTCAGTTTCTATTGGACAGACAGGAAAAAATGCAGTGCTCCTTCTAGTCCTGGAGAATATTTCTCATGTTTAGCAGTACTGATTAATGTATGTGAAAGACAGATGCTACATTTAAGATGTCTCAGTCAGATGAAGACATCACAGACTCAAAGAAGGGAGCTAATCTCCTGAGAAAAGACCTATGTGTGTTCAGTGGTAAGCCACACTTCAGATTTGATAACCCATGTGAATCAGACTTCATTGGATGACACACATATCCTTATGATGTCAGTGGTGATAAATCTATGATCTGATGTAAATATCATCTTTATAAAAAAGAATATAAAATTAAAGTAGAATTGGATTTATATATAGTCTTTGAACTTACAGTAGATAGCCTGTGAGAGCAAAAGAAGATTCAGAATGGAAGATTGCAGATAATTTGTTTTAGCTGTGGCTGCTAACATTGCATATTACTAGGACTCATTATTATTGCCCATTAGAAGAAACTTTTTTAAATTGCTGATAGGTTTGAAAAACTTTAACCAGTTCATCTATGCTTTTCCAGGTTGGGTACCTGCCTCTGACTGTTGCATTTTGGTTTGTTGTTTGTTTTCATTTGCATCTGTGGTTTTTTTAAAGCTTTGCCAAACCAATTAGGTTAGCTTGAAGAACAAAGGAATGAGATCAGGAAAAAGATTTCTTGGCAAAATTAGACATTTCTGAACATTTGGTCAGTGAACTTCATCCGTTTTGTGCACTTCAATGAGGAAGCGTTCCTATCCAGAAAATAATGAGTGTGCAATTAATGGTCATCTCATAACATATGCACACAAGGGATTAGAAAAAAGCTGGCCAAACTTCTGAGTGCTTTTGGTTCAAACTTTGGATTACTTGAACGTGTAACTTAATCATGCTTATATAGCACAGCTTTTTGTTGTTGTTGCTATCTGCAAGTCTTATTCATTTCCTCATTGAACGTTAATGGGAAATGACTCCTTGTAATTCTTTGCAGAGTTCAGTTCCTTGTGAGCCTAATGCATGAATCACAGTTATGTTATCTCTTCTTCATAAATCAAACAATGCCTTTCTATAACCCTAAATTCCAATTGCTGGTAATATAGTGGCTCCAGTTTTGGCTGGGTTCAGCTTTGCATACTGCTGTCCTGCTGCTGGCTTATGATTCTGTCGGGTTGTCTGGCTCCTGCTTCCCTCTCCTGTTGCAGCTGGGTTGGCTTCAGGCTATGATAATTTTGCCTGCAGTCCTTACCTCCTGCTGTTCTATCAAGGACAGTAATGCTTGAGGCTGAACCTTAAATTTTAAATCCTTTATTCTGCAGAGCCTTAAGGCACATACTTCTGCTTCAAGAACCGAATCATGGTGTGATGTTCTTGTAGGTTTGTGTGTTTTTCTAAATCCTGATACATGAACTTGTTTGTGGCAAATGCTGAGCAGAGTTGCTGTGAAGATTGCACAGCCTAGATCAAAGTAGATTTTTTTTCTAACACAAGAATTTCTAAACACCCAGCACAAAACCTTTTATATGCACTTTAACTGGTTTGCTTACAGAACTTCCTCTTTGCAAAGCCAAATTTGGCCAATATTATAACATGAAAACACTCTACAATTCCTTCCTTTTCTTGCAAGTACAGGAAGGAAATCTATAGAAATTGGTATGCCATTCGCAATTTCTTAACTTTGTAGGTAAATTTTCTCAGGAGAGTTTTTCAAAAATGCACTCACCAGCTTGCAAATAAATAATTAATAGTTGGTGGACCCTGCACTACTTTAACATTTTACATTTGGAATGATAGACACTCAGTTATTCAAGTAACGTGTGTCACATAAAACCAACATCAAGAGAATCAGAATCTATCTTTTTTTCTGTATCATATTTGCTGCACCAGATCAATAACAGCTTTTTAAACTTTAAGTGAAGTGTATACTGATATTTATAAGAATTATACCTTTCTGAAATGGCATTGCTTGTCCACTGTGTCCATTGTCCTTTTGTCTGACTTTTTCTTTTGTGCCTGTGCTAGGGGGAAGAGAATATTTACATATCCTTATAGTTCCATACGTTCCTGCAAAGCAGTAAGTTCAGTCATTAGCAAAGTACTTCAGGTTTAGAATAGTTCAGCAGAAATGAATCAAAGCTCTTGTATGATTAATGCTAAGAGTGGTTAAGTACATTGATGGATTGGGACCTAAAAGCATTCTAACTCTTCGCTGCTTTGTTTACCTGCAGATGGAACATAAGGTATTCACATGGATCTGACTTATCCTGTTTTGATTTTCATAGCATTATCTCTCATTTCAGTGTTAGCAATACAGCCACAGTCATTTAAACAATATTGGAGTATTCTGACAGATAAAAACCTTTTAAATTTCTTTTCAAAGATGCCTTTGGGGCTTCAAAAGCTCATTTGATCCCAAAGAGGAGCAAAAGCAACACTTTTTACAGAACAAATATGTTGAGAAGAGAAAGAATGCAGCTCACAACTTTTGTTTAAATTTAGAAGTGGGTCAAAATACATTACCTACATATGTTGGACAACTGATATAGCCTTTTAAAAACAGCCTTTTTAGTATTGCAGAAGGAAGCTGTTTAAACAAAAAGCTGTTTCATCACCTTGACTACAAAAATAAGTACATATGTATGTTCATGTTATGAAATAGATGCAATGGACCCTATATATAGTGAAAGGGTTGCATAGTATAGTTGCTCCTACTTAAATATCTTAAAACATGGCATATGCAAACTTGTTCATAAAGGTAAATTACTCTGCTCCTGTTTTATACAGAGAAATACAAATGTTACAAGATTAAAGCTTCATTCTTCGTTCTACTGCAGTTAATGGAAAATCACATGTTGAACTCAGCAGAGCACTAATGTCAGTCCGTGACTTTTCCAGTCGTTCAGGAAGTTTGTGAAATAAAGTCTGTACTGTTCCTACAAGCTCTCTAAGACCTTCCTACACTGTTGCTACATACTCTCTAAAGACTACTAACCACTTTCCCTATTATTGATCAATAACTGTTGATAAAAATTCCCATCTGTAACGTGTCCCAAATGGTCTTTTTGTTTAAGTGATAAAAACGAGTTTCACATTTCTGTATGATTTATAATAAGTACTAAAAATGGTAAAAAGTACCTGATGTTTTAACTTGAGAAAAAAAAGGGCTCCCTTTCCTATAAAATCATAGCTCCAAGGCCCTTTGGAGGCTCCAAAGTTTCACAGTTAAGGTACTACAGAAGCCAATCTTTATTTGAGAGATAAAAACATATGTTTATCTCACCTTCTAATCTTGTTCTCCTGGCTCCAGCAATACACCCTCTGCTGCCAAGCAATCTGAATGTACATCTGCCTCCAAGGTATATCTGCCTCCAAAACTATAAGGAAAGTGGCCAGCTGTGATGACATATAAAGACTGAACCAAAAATACTTGGAGAAAGTGAGGAAGAAGCAATATCTCAATGACGTTTTTGCAACACATCATCTGTGAGGGGCCAACAGAGAAAGTCTGGCTGCTAATCAGAGCTGGATACAAGCCATAAAGTTCAGCTACAAATGCAAACTTTCCTGAAGCCTGAGGACATTTGGCTTCATGCATTCAGTAGATAGGGAAGGGCTAGCACTAAGTGTAAGTGTTTTAGCTTGTATAAATTACGGAGGTGTTCTGGAGCAGATCTTTTCTTCAGATTCAAGTCCATTATTACTGTTGATTGAGGACATGGCAGGAAATAATTGCAGATTGAAGGCTATTAAGACTGTTTTTCACAAACCCACTTGGTCTGTTTTATAGGTTTGTTCTTAGGGATGTATTTTCTTGGTTAAAGGAGAGAATGAGTGGGTCAGGTGGAAGGAGGGGAGACTGCCCCTTCCCTGTGGAGTTCCTGGGCCTTCCGAGAGAAGACTGTGGGTTTTCTGTTCTGGCAAGCAGTAAAGAGAGAGTCATTGCAAGCTACTGGGAACTTGCAGCCCAGACAGAGAAGCCACTGAGAAAAGAAGGGTGCAAGGAGTTGGGTCTTGGCACAAAAAGACAACTTCCTAAGGACCAGAAGGAAATTACCGAGTTTTCTGTTACCCAGAGAACTGATATGTTAGCCAAAAGCCCAGATAGTGAGGACTTTCCCTGCAGACAGAGTGGGCAGTGGGAGACTGAATTAAAAGCCCTTTTGTTTTTCCATTGCATTTTGCCAAGTCATTTTCAGTTTTATCTACTTGAAAGTTAAAGATGCCTATCTGTATTTTAATGAAAATGTAATAGATTTTAGGTAGATCTATCTTAAAACTGTACAACTTGGAACCACATACAGTCATACAGTCACAAGAGATGGGACACACAGAAGGTGAATTTTCTTTGCTCTCATCATAGGACACAGAGAAAAACAAAGTGTTCATTTCCCTACTGATCTATGCACTTTGCTCTGGAAGAATATTTTTTTTCACTGTTTGGCATTCATGCCAAACGATCTTCATTCAGCTGGCATGGACCTGGCAAAGGAGAAAGTTTTATTTCTTTTACTTTCATTGATGTTCTTTGTATGCGGGGGGTTTTCCAACTGACATATAGACTGCCTTGGTGAAGTTAGCTTTTAGGACAAGTTTGTGAGCTGTTCTAACTCTCCCTAGTCTCCAGTGGCACGATTATCTTTCATTAAAAGAACCACCTGGGGACAACAAATTTCTTTCTCTCCACCCCTCGCAATGTTTAATCCAAAGCTAGAGGACTACACATGCAGCAGATGTGTTTGTCTGCACTATATAAATCCATACTCCCAAGCCTAGGCTGAATATGTGTCACCTTTATGTCTGGAAAATGCCAGGACCCACAGGGAAACTTGTCGCCAATTCTTTGCCTTGTCACTGTCAGGCATCTGATCTTGGTGTGCAAATATATCATTGCACCTTCTGTCTCTCAGCTCTCTGATCATTCAGATCCCTTACTACTTGGTTCAGTCTGAGGTACCATACACTTAAGATATATAGCTTAATGGCTTGGTTGCAAAACTTGGCAGTGTTTCTCCCTAAGGTACGCACGCTGAGATTATAAATATCTTGCTCTCAGGGAAGCTGAATGGGGAATGGTATTTGCGGTGGTCTCAAAAGCAAATTAACCCACATCTAGAAAGCCCCAGTGGTGGAATACTTCCTTTTCACAGAGTGGTTTAAAAATGCTTTGAGCTTTGTGACCTTGAGAAAGCCAGACAGAGTAGTTAGGTGAACACAGCAGCTGGAGAGCAGGAATCGTGTCGGATCAACAAAGGATAGTTGACATATAGAATAGCTTCCTCTAGTCTTCGTTATCTACAGGAGGGCTGTGGTATCATTTGCCTTAGCTAGAGGAAAGGCAGTCAGGCTGGTGGTTGTAAAAGACTGATGGTTGAGAAAATTTCTGCCAGAGAGTCTGAATTGCTTTGGTCTTTCAATTATTATAGAATCATAGAATGGTTTAGGTTGGAGGGGACCTTGAAGATCATTGACTTCCGAACCCCCTGCCATAGGCAGGGACACCTCCCACTACACCAGGTTGCTCAAAGCCCCATCCAGCCTGGCCTTGAACACCTCCACGGATGGAGCTTCCACAACTTCTCTGGGCAACCTGTTCCAGTACCTTACCAGCCTCAGAGTGAAAAAATTCTTCCTAATATCCCCCACCTCTCCTGTAGGCCCCCTTTTGGCACTAACAGGCTACAATAAGGTTTCCCCGGAGCCTTCTCTTCTCCAGGCTGAACAACCCCAGCTCTCTCAGCCCCTCCTCATAGGAGAGGTGCTCCAGCCCTCTGATCATCTTTGTGGCCCTCCTCTGGACCCGCTCCAACAGGTCCATGTCTTTCTTATGTTGTGGGCTCCAGAGCTGGATGTAATATTCCATATGGGGTCTCGTGAGAGCAGAGTAGAGGGGAAGAATCACAGGGCCAGGCCCAGTGACCCAGTGACCCAGCAAGTGGGGCTGTGGTCAAACCATGTTCAGCAGCAGTAGTCACTGAGGATATTCTCGTACCTCATATTTCCTATTGTTCACGTATGTCCCTACATTAGCAATTTTCCTCTCAGGTCTACATCCATAATTCTGTCTGAGACTTCTCAATGAAGCAGCTTAAGTGGATTTTTAACTTTTAAGTGTTAAAAAAACCCAAAACAAGACAAATCCTAGATTTTTTGGTTTAAAAAAGATAGCTTTTCTTAAGGAGCACTTCAGGTACATCCAATGAATTCACCAGTGTCTATAAAGTAGTGAGGTACTACATGATAAATACATAATAAGATAAAAAGAACAACAATTGAGTATTGTAGCAGTGACTTCAGTGAGAACCTGCTAAATAACTTTGGCCACCCAGCTTCTGTTAGTGGAAACATCTCATATAACTAAGTGGTACTTGCACTGCATGGGATATTTATATCTTCTGCCTTAGTCTTTGGAGAACCTTGTACAGAAATGCCTTTTAAACAGGTTAGGGTTAGTAGTTAAAAGAGTATTTTGGAATTTTTCACATAGGTTAAAAACTGTCCCCCTTCAGTGTCCCTAATTCTTGTTTTCAATTGAAGTTTGAGCTGAGCTATGTCTCTCCTCAAGGTCTGAAAGTTTCATGGAAGAACTTGCATTTTCAGACTTTTTTGTAGAGTACTTGTTTCATTTTGGTTTGCCTTCTCCTCCCCTCCTTCCCCCCTCCCCCCGGGAAAGTTTTTGTTTCTATGTTGTGGTTCATTTGCTTTGCTTTGGGTTTTTTTTCTTTTATTAGAAAAGTCACTGAGAACGACTTTGCATCTAAGTTTCTACCAGTCCTTGAACAGTCTTCTTCTAAATGTGCCTTAACTGTGTCTGTTCATTAGATTATATAGTTTATACTCTTTCACTGAACACCTCTCAGTATTTTTAGCTCCCAGAGCTTCCTCTCTGCCAAAAATGTAACAGGAACATCCTGGTACATAAAGGTAGATTTCTACCCTAGAGTTACAAAAATAAAAACACCTCGCCACTGCCCTTTTTCCACTTTTTGAGAACTTAGCTCCCAACTTGAACTGGCTTCCTTTGAGGTACTAAGGACCCTCATATTAGAGCTCACTTGCTATGTCTGTAACAGTATTGAGATGATTTTAATATGAAGATGCAGAACATCCTAGTGTCTGCATACATGGAAATCTTAAGCCCTGGCACCAACTCTCAGTGTTATCTGTGTACCATGATCAGTACCAGATTTATAGTACTGATTAAATCCTTCCTGAATCTGTTTGCCAGTGTCTTCAGTCAAAATAGCTTTACTAGGTTTAACATTGACACCTACAAAAGAATTACTTTCTTGCAGCAAGATCTGTTCCTTCTCTGCTAAGAGAGTATTCCTGTCCATCTTCGCTATCACTAGCAGCTCAACTTCCAATCTATTCCTGCTTCATGACTATATGAACCTTACTATTTACTGTAATAACCAAAAGGAACAGAAAACCAATATTATTTGTACTACTGTACTTATTTTCTCCGTGTTTGTGTTTGATTTTGTGAGAAAAAAAAAAAATGGTCATGCCAGGAAACTCAGCTCCTCTATTATGTTTCAGATCCAGGCCACCGTGTCCAGAAGAATGGAAGTGGGCTCAGCAGTCCTTCCAGCTGTCCTGTTAAGAAGCTGTTCAATTACTTAGAGGAGAAAAGCATCAGTCCCGAGAAGGCCTCATATGTATATGTTAGTCATTGCCAGATGAAGCTGTTATACCATCTGTTCTTCTTTCTTATGACTGCAAATCTTTTTAAGACCCTTCCTCAGGATGACACAGGCAATGCAGATACTTATAAATGCACAAATTATTGTATAGCATACTGAGCATGGATATGATAGATCAAATTCAAATCCAGTAAATGGTTGATATTATACTTCTGAGAGATGATTTTTCTGGCCTATTTTAGATGCCTATTTTAGAATTAGATCAATTGCACCCCAAGGTGCCCTCTATGAATTATAAAGAGAGGCTACGTTGAGTACTTGTAGACATCTGTGCTGTCAGCTCTAAAGCTAGGCAAGATGAATACCATCCATAAGGCTTAAGAGTAGTAGCACTGCCTGCAAGGAGAAAAAACAAGTTTATCTGTGGTTCATTCATTCTTCAACAGCTCAGTAAAGCATGGAGGGCTGGCAAAAATCTGGTTTCCATCTTCTGCTGGTCTGCACCAAGTAAGCCATTTCCTCACAGCCCTGTGTACAGCTGTGGCATCACACACTCTGCTAAATCTTGTTGCACACCATTTTTTTCCCTAGCTCCTTCAAAGCTGGAGAAACTGCTGTGCTGCACCATAGCTAGAGAACACATGGACATGTATGTTCATCCCATCGCACAACATCCCTCTTGCAGCTCCATGTTGATGTTCTGTTAGATTGACCCAACATGAGGTAGAAACTCAAGAAAGGAGAAGACAAGGATTTGTCCCTTCCTTACATTGGAAGACCTAATACTCTGCAGTAGGTGAGGCACAGAAAGAAATTATAGTGCTAACCATGCAAAATTTTACATCTACAGTTAATTTTATGTTCTTAGAAGAACAAGAGTGCATAGTGGAACGATATGGTATGCTATGCAGATATTCAAGCCAAGGCACAAGTATTTGTAGGAAGATAATATAAGTCATACACAGAGTCTATAGAAAAGGAAAAATCTCCCGAGTTCAAGTCTTCTGTGTTGTAAGCATAATATTTCATAGAATCATAGAATCATTTATATTGGAAAAGACCTTTAAGATAATCAAGTCCAAGTACAAACCCAACACTGCCAAGTCCACCACTAAACTATGTCCCTAAGTGCCACATCTACACGTCTTTTTTATTTTTGTCTTCACACAAAGCTATGAGCAGCTTAGAGCATATATTGCAATTATTATCATACCCCAAGGTATGTCATTCCCACACTCTTAAATTTCCCTCCCTTGGTTGACATGACTCACTTCTGGGATTGTGTTAGCTGATCCTGCTCATACATCCTGCACAAACATTTCTTTGGAGGTCCTATTCCCTAGGATACTCCAAGGTCCTTGTTAGGGCAAAATGTTTATCTGAAAGAACAATATGAAGATGTAACATTACACCTGATGACAGTAATAAATTTCATTTACATTGATTTGATAGCAATTTCATTTAAATTTTGATACAAATTTCTAAATGATTTCAAACATGTTCTTGTTTTATTAGTATTATTCAATGCTCTATAATTTTAGACATACAAGTGCAAACCATTGTTTTCAGCTAGCTTGATCTTGAATTCACATAGCAATTAATCAGTTTAATATGCTTTGTGTCACTAATTTGCAAAGCATATATGGAACAAGTCTGTGCAGTACAGATATGACAATTAGTGAAACAATATTTTTTTAAAAAAATTGCTTGGGTAGTACAAATCTTACCAGTAACTTTGTCTCCTTGCACTAAAGAAGAGTAAATGAGACAGTTGTTCTCATGCCAACTACTTTTGGTGCCAGAGGTAGTGATAGAAATATGTTGCCTCTGGAGGTTCGAGTATTTAATAATCCTCCCCCTCCCATCGTTATTTTCCATTATTGGTCCCTCTTCTCTCTTCCTTGTTATCGTCTAGTAAACAGGCAAGTGTGCAGACGCAATATATAAAACTTAAAAAAACATGTGCATAAAGAAATGGTTGTCTGCCTGAAAGAAAAAGACAGAAAATGAAAGAGGCAATGAAAATCCAAGAGACAACAGCAACTTTGTCTCAAATTGTGTCATGCTGAGGTGCAGTATAAGATTCTACATTATACATCACATTAAGTTCTGACTTCAGTTAAAATTTTAATATATTTTTACATATTTGTGTTTGATTTCTCTCACCATATGTATTTTAGAAGTGGTGAGATAAAAAAAAAAAAGGCCCTAGAGAGTTTGAAAGGGGGGAAAGCAGCTTCTGACCAGAGGAATTTGTCTTCTTCAAGAAATTTGGAAAAAAAAACAACAGAACTTTTTCTGTTCCTGGATTACTCTAATGGATATTGGCTAAGCTCAGGAACTAGATCAATTAAAGAGTGAATTTTGAATTTTTATTATATCTTTTACCTTGTCTATCTAAATGCAAGTGCAAGGTAGTCTACTTTTGAGCCTAAAGGCTTATGATGCTAAAAGAATACAGGATATACATAGTTTAAATAAGCACAAAAAAACAATTATCTGTAATAGATGTTAGCCATGCCAGTTAATACAGGAATAGCACCATGTGTAGAACAGACTTTCAGGTCCTCAATTATTTCTACCAAGGCTACATAGTATGTTTTAATGAGGTAAAGGAGTTTTAAGTATAATTGTACTTAGGGATGCACTTGTGTGCTATCATACCAGCTGCTCAGACCAAGATCCAGATAAGTTTACACCTAACTCCAAAGTAAAGGCCTTGGGGCTTGGAAGAACTATATTATTATTGTGGCTTACAAAGTTACTGTGTATCAGCTGAGCTGTGATAATTATCTGTGTGAGTGCTCCTGACCTAGGCAAATACTGGGTAATTTGATTTAGGTTGGCCCACCCTGAAGGTTTCTCAGACGCTATCCTCACTGATGTTAGACAATTGCTGTAGTATTTTTCCATTTCCTTGGGACATGTGTTAGACCAATAACGAGATGGTTGATAATATTAAGTCAACAGTAGGACAATAGTCCAGTCAAAGATTTATCTCATCTAACTTCAGTATTCTACAGTATATACATCTACCTCTATCCAAGATTCGTCTTACAGTCATCAGAGAGAAATGGGCACATGTAGGATGCAATTCTAAAGCAGATATCTAAAATAGAGAGATTAACAGATTTAGAGGTATAACACTCATTAATCTAATTATTTAATATAGCACTCATTAATTTATTGAATGTTAGTGGATTTGAACAAAATCTGTTATTTCCACGCTCCATATGTGGCCTAGAAATTATCTTTGAATTTAAATAACCTGGTATATGTTAGCATATTTGTAGGCCAGAGTAGGATGAATGCTGGAGTTAAATACCTCATGCATATTTTCTATTCAAATTATTCTTCCTCTAAGTTATAAATCAATACAAAACATTAATGCAATGTACCACTTCTTGAAGAAGTGAATGAGCCATTTCTTTCTGGGAGAGAATGTGGATGTCTAGCTAGATGTGGATATGTGATGTAAACTACACTTGCTACCAAGATCTTCTACATCATCAAGATGATCTGATGATTTAAAATATGAGATAGTGGATTTTTAGGACAAACATATACTGTTTTATTGTTAGCAAAAACTATTCCACTAGCAAAAAATTGCTGTTTATTAAATCCCATGAGGCCAAAGCCAGGATGAATGCATATTAACCATATTTGACAGATGTTCAGCTAGCCCACTCTTAGAGCCTCTAGAAAGGGGGATTCCACAGGCTTCCTAAATAAATTGTTCCAATGTTTAACTGACCATACAGTAAAATCTTCTTCTTAATGCATAACTTAAAGATGTTTTGCTGAAATTTACGTCCATTGCTTATTGTTCTATCCTCAGTGAACTTGAGAAGAGTATATGCCTCCATTTGGCAGCATTCTTTTACATATTTATTCAACATATGAGAGACATGTCTACTCAAAACATTCTCTTTGTAACTGTTATCTGTCTAACTAATCTAGTTGGAAAGTAACATAAGTGTTGTGTGCGTCTGTGTATGTTCCAATGGGGCCAATGGAATTCTGTCCTGTTTGCGATTAAGGTATTCTATGGCTAGCTACATATTGTCAATCTGACTCTCAGTCCACTGAATCCTATTCCCATGAAGATGTCTCTCAACATTCAATCCATCAAGATTCAGGTTGACAGAACATGGACATGAGTCCAAGTAGATTAATATTTTGTATAGTGGTGCTTTGAAGAGGCATATCTGGTGATGTTCTTTTCACAGTAACAAGCTACAAAAAACTTAACTTCTGAAGTTCTATAAAACGTTATTCAATCTGTTGGCATCACTTTAGTCTTACATTATAATAAAGTACCAAGAAAACACAGCCTTTATAAACTACTCTGATACAACCTAATTGGAACTAATTCTCATTTCAGCTATGCCACTATAAGAATATTAATACTAATGGGGTTTCACAGGCAAGCAGAATCATGCCCAGGCTGTTTTTTTCCTAGGAATTATTGTTCATGGTTCAAGTCAAAATTTCAAGGAAAACTTTATCAGCTGGGTGCACTATAATGCATTATAAATGAAGTCATAGCTTTAACTGAGCTGAATTCAGAGAGAGTGCTCATGTGTTGTGAATTATGATCTTTTCTTCCTCCTTTGACTGAAACATATCCTTGGAAGGACGCAATAGTCTCAGGTGTGTTATGGATAATGCGCTTAAGTGTTAACACCTGTAAAGATAAAAAAAGAACTATAACGCCATTTCTTATCCCATATATAAAATCTCCAAATCTGTATACTAAATGTGAAGCCAACATTTTATTCCCTGGACGGTTTACAGTTCATTAGCAGCAACATTCACAGCCATCTGACAGTTGGCCAGAACACTGATCTAAACTAGAAGATAATGAGGTTAGAAAATATCTTTGAGGAGTATAAGAGCTCTAGAGTATCATCAGACTGTACAAAGAAAAACTCCAAATGGCAAATAGATCTTTTTGTTTTAGAATGCCTCTGCAATGCCTCTGTGGCACAACAGAACAAACCTTACTCTAAAAAGTTCACTAATAAAAAGTCAGGAGCAAGCAACTGTTGTGACAAAAAAAAAGGCTTCTTTCAGGTCCTTTATGTGGTACTCACGTGAACCAAGGTAGGGAGGCAAGAATCTTTTGTCCGAGTGTCCAAGGGGCCACATTCAGCGTTGCCTTGCCACATGGCGTTTAAGACAGAGAAGCACTGATTATCTCCCAGGTTTTTTCCTTCAAAATGCCATTGGAACTGGAATCCAAAGTATTAGGTGGCAGGTGACATGAACTGTTTTCCAGGAGATGAAGAAGCTCGGGTAAATGATGTCACTAAACAGATATTCATATATATTTCCTGGGGAAATTTATATACCAATTGCACTTCAATGTAGCTTAACAAAATAGTCACATGGATTTGGCCACAAACAGTATAGTTATCAGTCATGGTCATGGATTCACACAAACAAATCGTTCCAGAGAGCTATGGCTTTTGCAAATAAGCATTCTTTTCTCAGTGGGCGTTCATCAGTATATGAGCCTTCTGGAAAACTTTTTGAAACTAATCACACCAATAGACATGATGGTTCCCACTTCAGTGACCTTAGCAAGATCACAAGCTTAGGGAAAAAACGTGAACTATAGCAGCTCATTTGAGGTGAGCCTACCACTATCTCACCTGTGCGCATATCTGCCACCTTTCCTGTAAAATAAAAAATAAAACTAATTTTGATGAGAGACAGTGAACAATTACACACATTTAGTGGGGAAGGATGAAGAGATGGGGAGCAGGAGAGACAAAATGCTAATAGGAATGCCATTAAAGATCTCAGTATGGGAAAAGCTTCGAAACATAAGATGCAACCGTGACTGTTGGAGTTTAAATTATATATTAACAAACTGATTTTCACTTAAATGAAACCATCAGTCTGTTCACCTTCTTTTCCAATTGATTTTGAACCTTAGAGAAAATATAATGTCTCTGAGCCCTCTTTTTCTTTCATACTCAAACATGACAAAATCGTTCAGGAAATGGCCCACAGCACAGGCCATCCTTTTCTTTACAGGATGGAGTGCTGTATAAGGAGTTAATGACTATCAGATACACTCTCCTTCAAATGTCCTGGTGGTAGATAGGGGAACCCTGACCTGTAAACATTTTTGGAATAAGGACTGGCAGCAGTGTAGGTTTTTACCTAACATTATACCCTGGATTTGGTGAGGATCAGGAGGATGTTTCAACAGCACTAGTCTAGATTGCTAGAAATGAGACTTTTTCCCCACTCTGTTAATTGGGAATGCCTGAATTGTCACAAATGAAACCATTTAACAACCTAAAGGGGAAGGACTCTAGAGGATTGAAAATATAGGCCAGACTAGCTTCAGTCACAGTTGTTGTGCTTGGGAGCCTAATAAGCTGCTCTTAGCTCTTACAGTCCTTCTTATTTACAGACTCAAAGTACTGTACGAGAAGACTGCTGCTACTCCCATTTTACAAATTGTGGACTCAAGGGAAGAAATGTGTGTGTGGAAGCAGAGCCAGAAATTAAAACTAGATTTTCCTCTACGTTCCACCCTTGTTTTGCCCTGAACTACTGCTAAAGATGTATCACAGTTTAAGCTTAAAACACATAGTATTGAGGGTCATCTCCCTATATGGCTGTATATGTACTAGAGAATTGGGAAAGGGAGTTTTAGAGTTTTGGTACAAAATTCGTGTAGGAGGTCTGGCCTCTTTTCTTGAAATACCTTCCAGTAATCCTGTAATTTTGCTAGAGATTGGTGAAAAAGCAAGCATACCATTGTCATCTCATTGGTTGGCTTATCTCATTTAAATTGGGTGCCAAGTTTCCCCTGACTGCCTGGGACCACAAGGTACCCGGAACAGAGTTGTAATCATGGTCTTTGACAACTCCTGATGCTGTGGGCTTTCGTGTTCCCCATACTGTGTTGGGGAAGGAGCTGAAGAGCTAGACATGCTGGATAAGAAGTTTCTTCCCAAAACATAAGTTTTTTCCTTTAAGTAAAAAACAGTAATTGGGCCACTGTATTCAAAATTGACATTTAAAGAGTTATCAGCTTTATCCTGAATTGTGGAATGCTCAGTCACACCCGCTGCACTTCCAGTGCAAAGAAATGCAGACATGTTATGCACTGAAGTGATTATATCCCAAACTAATTCAAGCACAACCTGAACCAAATATATTTGATTCTGCGGATCTCATCTATACCTCATATATCTCCATTCTACACTGGCATTTGTGCAGCCTGATGTTTTCTTTCTCTTTAAAATAATATTTGTTATAAGAAATCAAATACATAGTTCATGCATATTTATGTAGGGACACATTTATCAACCATTAAAAAAAATTAATTAGTCCGTTTTGTTTTGTTCTGTTTCAAGGCATAGAGAAAGCTCTATACAAATATGCTGAGAATAACCTGGTTCTCTCTGGGAAGCCTTATAAATTATCCTTGTTCTTTTGTGTGCCTTAAAACATGAGCTCCTCTGAACACAGAGTCACAGATATGAGCTATGCTAATGTGTTTTCCTTTTGCAACAATTATTACTTG
Source organism: Charadrius vociferus (assembly GCF_000708025.1). Classification (NCBI taxonomy): domain Eukaryota; kingdom Metazoa; phylum Chordata; class Aves; order Charadriiformes; family Charadriidae; genus Charadrius; species Charadrius vociferus. The sequence continues at coordinate 343,678 of NW_009660184.1, read as the reverse complement.
GAGGGCAAGTCCATTGGTGCAGTGATACTCGTTAAGTAGGCTGACTTCAGTTCACTAAATCTGATTTCCAGCTCAAGGATGATAGAACACATTGAAAACACAGGATCTGATTTCTGTTAATAAAGATGTGAAAATCCTAATTAGAACTGAATTTGTTTTAAAATCCAACCTTTATAAAGACATTTCTAAAAGGAAAACAGCCCTATATTTAAATATGTTTCATGGACCTTTTTTTCATGAAAATGATTCAATATTAGAAAATAAATTTTTTATAAGACTGTTTTTTGTTCTTTTTCTTTGGAACGTGAAAGACTTCTATGAATTAAAAAGCAAATTATTTGGTTATGTTGCTTTATTTAAATACCTCTATCTTTCTAATTAGTTCTAGTTACAGCTTACCTTGAAGAGCAGGGCATCTTTTCAAATCAGTAAAAGGTGGTTTAATTACTATCCAATTTTGAATTATTGTGTTCAAATTTGACCCCTCCACAGATTGCCAAAGTGTTTAAGGAAACACATTCTTCTTTTTCATCTGACAGAGTCTGCAATTTCTGCATAATGTTTATTGAAGTAAAATCTTGTTGTGAAACCTGCTATGTCAATGATGTGTTACCTAACCACTTGCTGAAGGTAACCTGATAACAATTATTTTAATGATGTTTAGCTCCTTTTCATTTCTGAATGATGCATTGAAAAAGTCTGGAAGATTTTTCTTCCTTCTTGTTTGTTTGTTTTTATTCCATTTCTTTCTTTTGCTTTGGAAATATGAAAGATCTAATCTTTCTTTCATTTTGTAAGGGAACAGACAGAGAAATATGAGAATGTTTTTTATGAGCTCTTGAACCTTAACCAAAAGGACAGGAAAGGCATATCTTCAGTAGAGACATTTTTCATCCCAAATATTATGATTTATATAGTTGTATAAAGGTCATGAACATGCCCTGGGTAGCCTGTACCCTCATAAAGTCCAAGTGAGGTCATTGGGGTTCTTTAGTGCAAAAGTCAATTCAGGCCCTTTGGGCAGTGAACCATCCCATCAATAAAATACTCTGAGGATAAATTGAACCGAAGTTTTTCAGTTTGCATTGAAAAAATCTGATCTTTTACATATTATTCAATTGAACCTTGCTACTCCAAAAACACTGTGTGTACAAATGGTCCATAGATGGAGGCACACTGAGGGGGGTTGGAAAGGGGAACAGAAAGAGTAAAGTTGTGAACACAATAGTGTGGTTTCCTCATGCATTTGGCTCTAGATAGATACTGAATGTACTGCTCTTTTGCAAATTTTCTTCGGGTCACTAGAGTGACTCTCGGCAGCCTTGCTTGCTGGCTGAACCAATCTGTTTTACATCACTTTTAGACAGTGCTATTCCACTAATGCATTAGACAAAAGAATTGCCACAGAACAGGGGGTCATAACAAATGGCTTTTGAAACATGTCCAGCTAAATACAAAAATAAAGAGATATTTAAAACAGCACTAAATAAAATGGAAACATTTAAAAGTAATCCCCAAAAAAACTAATTGCAACCATTTGTTTCATAGGATTAAATCCTTGTAGAACATTTTATCCGACTATTTGGACTAGGACGTGAACTTTACAAATTACTACTTTTTTGTTTTATTTGGCACCAGCTGTGTGCATGCTTCTGAAACATCACCAGTCATGCTGAGCATTTAGTAGGAATGTTGCAATGGCAATTTAGATGTTAAAGGGCATTGTGATTTTTAAGGGCTTGTTATCATGGCCAGCTGTAGCTAACAGCTTGTAAGAGATCAGGAAGAGGTATGTGATTTTCCAAGTAACACGAGCAGCCTGTGTTTACCACAATTTCTTTTCTGCCACAGAATGTGAGGTGCTGGATATGGAAATAGATGTTTTCCCAGGAACAGTATTAATAAATGTTGTTATAACTGTATTGTCTGAATGTTTATATCTCAAAGAGTTTCAAAATGTCTAAAAAGCGTCAAACAAAATGTTGATATCCATTCCAACATGCAATTTAGTATCTATGAAAGATGTTACATTGAAAGTTCTGGAAAAGTAAGATTTTTCTTGTCTCTGTTCTGTGCATTCAAACCAGGGAACATTTGTTAAAGCATCCTTTCATCATTTCCCTATTTAATTCTCAATAATCAGGGCCAGGATTATGGTTCATGATATGACCATTTATTACTAGATAAGAGGAGGATACATTCCATGGAAGATGGTAGTCTCACAAGCCCTTGTTAAAAGATATTCTGTAGCTTCTTCTGACACCAGCTATGGCTGAAAAACAGAGACTAGCCTGTTGAGTCATGGGATCATTTAGAACAAATGAATATTATTTGAAGACACCTTTAAAACTGTGGCTTTAAGGAGAGTATGTTTGCAAACTATTATTTGCACACAAAGTCATCATTTTCCTGATTACTTGGAAGCCTTGAAGAGGTATATGCATGTTGTTCTTTTGAATGTGGAGAAAATCAAATTAAGATATAGACCACCCTCTCAAACTCATCTTTTGCAGGGCTTCTTGGTTAGAAAGAGATTTATACAATACTCAGCAAGCATCTCATCAGATTTGTTTTGTTTTCTAAGACTTTTCAATGTCTTTTTAAAGATTGGTAAGTAGATGTGCTGTGATATAAATATCTGCATAACTGCATGTGAGATTAAAATAAAAGTAAAAAACCAAAATATATATCAGATACAGACATACCAAGACCTCATTAAAAAGTTGGAACCATCAGCACCACAAAGTTAGCTTTTGTGTCTCGCAGTTATGACTTACGGCTAAAGGTCATCTCTAACTCTGATGAAAAGAAATCATGTGATGTGTTGGAGGTCCCTAGAACACCAATTGCACTTTGCTTTTCATATTCCAAGAAAGACAATGAGCCTTGCTGGACACACTGAAGATAAACTGTGCAAACTGGACAACATTATTAAAAAAGTAACTGAACTACAAAGATAAAGATACATGCTGTCCTCTACTAAATCCATGAGACTTTTCTGTGCGTTGCATTAAGATATCAGTCTGATGTTATCAGACATAAGGGAGTTTACAATAGGTGGAAGAAGGGGCTGACTGCTTGGGAGGAATACAAGAATGCTGTCAGGGTATGCAGGGAGGAAACAAGGAAAGCCAAGGCAGCCTTGGAATTGAACCTGGCGAGGGATGTCAAGGCCAACAGGAAGGGTTTCTTTAAGTATATAGGAGACAAAAGGAAAACTAGGGAAAATGTGGGCCCGTTGTTTAATGAGACAGGTGCCGTGGTGACGGATGATGCAGAGAAGGCGGAGTTGCTAAATGCCTTCTTTGCTTCTGTCTTCACTGTTCGGGCCAGTCCTTGTGAGACCCCGACTTTGCAGGTAACAGAGAAAGTCTGGGGGAAACAAGACTATCCCTTGGTTGACAAGGAACACGTTAAAGATCAGTTAGATAAATTGGATATACATAAATCCATGGGGCCTGATGGGATGCACCCTCGGGTGCTGAGGGAGCTGGGGGAAGTCATTGCTGGGCCTCTCTCCATTATCTTTGAAAGGTCCTGGAGGACAGGTGAGGTGCCTGAGGACTGGAGGATAGCCAATGTCACTCCAGTCTTCAAAAAGGGCAGGAAGGATGACCCGGGAAACTACAGGCCGGTCAGCCTCACCTCCATCCCTGGGAAGATGATGGAGCAGCTTGTTCTGGGAGTCATCTCAAAGCACCTGGATGAAAAGAAGATTATCAGAAGTAGTCAACATGGATTCACCAAGGGGAAGTCATGTCTGACTAATCTGATAGCCTTCTATGACAAAGTAACTAGATGGGTGGATGAGGGGAGGGCAGTGGATGTTGTCTACCTTGACTTTGGCAAGGCTTTCGACACTGTCTCCCACATCATCCTCACAGGAAAGCTTAGGAAGTGTGGCTTAGATGAATGGACAGTGAGGTGGATTGAGAACTGGCTTACAGATAGAGCTCAGAGGGTTGTGGTTAGTGGCGCAGAGTCTAGTTGGAGGTTAGTAACAAGTGGTGTCCCTCAGGGGTCAGTACTGGGCCCAGTTTTGTTCAACATATTCATCAATGATCTGGATGAAGGGATAGAGTGTACCATCAGCAAGTTTGCTGATGACACAAAACTGGGAGGAGTGGCTGACACGCCAGAAGGCTGTGCTGCCTTACAGCGTGACCTCGCCAGGCTGGAGAGTTGGGCAGAAAGAAACCTTATGAAGTTCAACAAGGGTAAGTGTAGGGTACTGCACCTGGGGAGGAATAACCCCATGCACCAGTACAGGTTGGGGGCTGACCTCCTGGAGAGCAGCTCTGTGGAGAGGGACCTGGGAGTCCTGGTGGACAACAGGATGACCATGAGCCAGCAATGTGCCCTGGCGGCCAAGAAGGCGAATGGCATCCTGGGGTGCATCAAGAAGAGTGTGGCCAGCAGGTCGAGGGAGGTCATCCTCCCCCTCTACTCTGCCCTGGTGAGACCGCATCTGGAGTACTGTGTCCAGTTCTGGGCTCCCCAGTTCAAGAAAGACAGGGAACTGCTGGAGAGGGTCCAGCAAAGGGCAACAAAGATGATTAGGGGACTGGAGCACCTTTCTTATGAGGAAAGGCTGAGGGACTTGGGTCTCTTTAGTCTAGAGAAAAGAAGATTGAGGGGGGATCTTATTAATACATACAAATACTTAATGGGAGGATGCCAGGGGGATGGGAGTAGTCTTTTTTCAGTGGCACCCAGTGATAGGACGAGGGGTAATGGGCATAAACTTGAACATAGGAAGTTCCATCTTAACATGAGAAGGACCAGAGAGGTGGTGGGGTCTCCCACTCTGGAGACATTCAAAACCCGCCTGGACGCTGTCCTGTGTAACGTGCTGTAGGTGACCCTGCTCTGGCAGGAGGGTTGGACTAGATGATCTCCAGAGGTCCCTTCCAACCCTAACAATTCTGTGAATTCTGTGAATTCTGTGAATGTATTGTCTCTGCAATAGGTAGAAAACAGGAAAGAAATGTAAGCATGAGTGCAGAGTAACAAAAATGTGACCTTACATACTCATGCAAAATTATGATTATAATAAAAATCAAATACACACTGAATGAAAACTGACTAACTACTAGGTTTTAGTTAAGGAAGAGCTCCTCACTAAACTCTAGTAGTTTGGCCTCGGTAAAAACCTATCTGCAAACTTAATTTTTTTATCTCCCATGACCGAACCAGCTCCCACAAAGTAGTTGCCAGCTTATTCCCCCTTGAATCACCAAGTGTTTTGAAGCAAGAAACTCCATTTTGTGAGAAGCTCTAAGATCATCTGCTCAGCGGCAACTTAATCTCAGCCTTATTTTTTGTGCCTGCCTTCATCTGATTCCAGCACCCTTTGTGTCCGTGTGAGCCGCCATGTAATTTTAAATAGAGCATACAGTATGCTAAACGTTCAATGGCCGTCCCTACGGAGGTGCCGGGGGCTGGGGCTGCCCCGGTGCCCCCAGCTTCCCTGCTCCTGGCTGGGGCAGGGAGAGGGTCCCTGCTGCCCCTCCATGAGGAGCCCCCACAGCCCCAGCCCACCCAGCGCCTGGACAGAGCAACAAGGCCACATACATCCCTGAACACTGATATAAAGGATTTCAGACTTTCAGGCACTGAAAGATATGTCTTTCCGCTTTTACCAAAGCAAAGACATGATAGATTCGCCCAGCTGCAGTCTAAATCATTCTTTGCTTGTCTCTCCCAAGATTGCTTCATTGCATATTGAGCAGCATGTGGGCACCTTGCTCTGTGCATCTTATCCCTCCTCTTTCTGTCTGCTGCAGACTTGTTGGAACAACACCTAGGGGAAAGCTCTGCTAAGCGGCCATGGGGGACACACGGTGTCCCTGCTGCAGCTCCCAGGGCCTCCCCGAGCAGCGGCCCTGGGGGGAATTTTGCACAGGCTCCAGAAATCTGAGACTCTGCTCTGGCTTCGCCTTGTGATCTGTCAGCTACAGACTCGCGCTGGGATTCAGCCTGGGATTAGTATAAATGTCTTTATGTGAGTGTCTGCAGATGTGCGAGGAATCTGAGCTCCCAAAGCAGTCGGAGGGGATGGGGGAGTGATTCGGCTGACCAGCCACGGGACTCAGGTGGCTAAACGGGGGTGCCTGCTGTGGAGTACCCTGCCTCTTCTCCAGCTCTCAGAAGAGCGTGTCTCCCCTGGATCTTATGCCTCCTACTTGCCAGTCCCCATGTGGAGATAAACTAGGACATTTAAGCAATCAGCTATTTCATATTGCAATGGAGGCCTATTTGTGAGCAACTGCATCGTACTATCAGTGTCTGCCATAGGGTGAACCGAGCCACTCTCTAGCCCGCATTGCCTGCATTGCCCAGTCTGCCTTTGGCTACAACGGGAGCTCAGATTTCTGCTGTGTCTCCATATGGGCACCTACTCTAGTGTCTTTGCATACTTCTAGGTATCTTAAATTTGGTCTCCTGTCTCATTTGCTCATTAATTTTGGCCTTATCCTTAACTTCTCCATGACTTTCTCATGTGTAAAATGGGACAAATCCTACACGTGCTCTCTCTGTTTGTTTGTACCACAGAGAAGCAATCTCCTTCTAGTCTGCAGGCACTTTACGGCATGTCTAGGAAGCACTTCAGTTGCTCTGTTAAATGCGTGAGGCAAAGGATTCAGTGTGGACATCACTGCAAATGGCAGGGGTATGGAAGATAACAAGGATGTTCTCTGAGATGTTAAGCTTTCTCTCTCTGTCTCCACACTAAACAGTTTAGCTGGAAGTAGAAATCCTTTTCTGCTGCCTTTCTTCAGAACCAGGGGTGAGTATTCAACACAGCAGCAAACAAACCCATGCTCTTCATGATGAGGACAGGACAAGAAAAATTGTGTCCTGGTAGGAGGCCAGAAGGCAAGTTGCATCAGTAAATAATGATCTTAAATTGTAGTGAAGCCACAGCACAATATTACAGGAAATACCAAAGCATTTTCAAAATTAATTTTTTTTCACCATCCTGAAAGCCACGTTTGATGAATCAGCTATTTACTGTAGTTTGTAAGACCTGCAAAGAATCTTTTTCTGCACCTTGGTTTGCAGCTGCCATAAATGAAAGCAGGAACCGTAGGGAGTCTGGCAGGTTTCATCATCATGTGCAACTTGTGACGCTAAGCTTAAATTTGGATGTTGCAGATGCCCTACTTTCTGAACTATGGTTTTATTTTAAACTACTAATTGCAAAAATAAGTAGTAACAATCACAATTAGATATATAAAATCCCTTTTCTGTTAGTAAATAATTAAATAAAGACTACTTGCTCTGAACCAGAGAAAATGTCCATTTTTCAACAGAGAATGAAAAAAAAAATGGCTTTGACTTTTAGACATTTTGAAAGCTTTAGTCTGCCCAGCTAAGGAGGAAAATTGGGTTAAAATCAAGTTACATTAATGCCTGCAAATATGCTACTCATTCTGCTTATGCTTTGGCTTAAAAGCCATGAACTTCTATGAACTTCTATGAAGTTCTATGAACTTCTCTGGTGTCTTCCATTTGAAGATCGACAACAATTCTACAAATCCATTACTTATGTATGTGATAATGTGGCTGTTCCCCTTTGTGTACTTTTTCAGACAAATGTGGTTTAACTGTCCTGTTGGTACAACCCTTTCCAGCTGAGTTTCTTTCCTGCAGATATGCTTTCTCCTGAGGGTCTGAACTGTACGTCTCTTTGGCTGCACCAAATGAACAAAACAAAAGATTCTGGATGCCTCTTAATATTGAATAAAGGTGAAGACACAGATGTTCACGTTGTGGGCACTTCAGTTTTCAGTCTTAATTCCCCAGGGCCTCAGACCTACTCTACCACAGTTAGAAAAAGTTTCTCCCTTGTCTTCAGGGGAAGTTGGTTTAGGTCTCTTTTATTTTCTAAAAGTATTTTGAAAAACCTCTTCTGACACTGGCAGAATATAATACCTGCTTTCTTGTGTTCAGAAGTCATACTGCTAATCTGTCTGACAGCACACCAACAAACAAGAAAAGGCTACAACCTGCAAGTTTCCATTCAGCTGGGGTGGGTTTTCAGTGACAGTGCTCTACACAAAGAATTTTACTCTCAACTTTGAAACTCATTGCCAACTGACTGATATTAAAACCATTGTGGGTTTTGATTTTTTTTTTCACCTCAGAAACTTCTCAATCCTGACAAATGTTAATGCAAAACCTATGGCATCAGCATGACCTGGCATCTGCCCAACCTCTGCACCTGCACAATTACAGCCAAGCTTTCCTAAACACTTCTTCCCTAACAGCTTGTTTTGGTTTTGGGTTTGCTGTTGTTTTGCGCCGTTTTCCCCACCTTTCTCTTTTTAAATACCAAACGCTTATGGCAGGCATAATTTTTCAGATGTTGTTTTGGAGAGTTTCTCAGAGCTAATCATATGTGCCCCTTGAGAAGGTTTGCAAGACTGGCCCACACCTGAAGCTGGAGTCGGTGAGTTCCAGCAAAGATACCAGCAAAGATCCACAGCCACCTGGTTCGCCTGAAGGGCAGCAGGAGAGGCTGCTCGAGGAGTGCAGAGCCAGCAGCTGCATTCTGCTCAGGCCACTCTGACAGTTCCCACCGTACCTATAAAAGCAGAGCCATCAATCACTAAACAAGATCAGCCAGCATTTTAGTATTTCCCTCCACTTTCTCACTTGCTATCTTTCCCTGTTGCAAAATACCCTGAGTGTTCTGCACTGGTACACAGTCAGGTGTGTTTACACACAAGTCATTTGCATGAGTGCTTGTGACCTGTTAAGACAGAGAAAATGAATGTCAGCTCATTATCAGAAAGGGGAAAAAAAAAAAAATATCTTTGAAGGTGGAAACCAGGAACCAGATGCTTAGTTATGTTAATTGCCTAAGCTCCTCTAATTTCAGTTGAGTTTTATCAATCTACCTCAGCTGAGAATCTGGTGTATGATATAAAGAAGTAAGGATGTTCACATGTTAGAACACCTTTTTTTTTTTTTTTTTTCCACCAAAAGAAATGGATATAGATCTGTTATGCCAAATTTATAATATTAGAAAGGGTAAAATAAAGTAGGAGTCAATAGGCTGAGAATTCTTTCTCTTTATGTTGATATAAATCTGGAATAAGTCTTCAGAAATCTGTTGGAATATGTACAGGTGTGGTTACATTCAGAATCTGTAGACTTAAATATGCCTGATCAGGACCTAAAGGCCCATTCATTTTTAAACAGAACCTCTTCTGCGACAGCAATGGAAGAGCTTTATCAAGAAACAGATGGTATGTAATGGACTGTATTTGACCTTTCATTTACAGTCTGAAAAGTATGTAGTGGGTCTGCATTACGGATCAGTAACTGCTAAATCTAGGAGTTCCTATTTTTGGATCAAAAGGAAACCTGTAACTCATTATGTAAAAGCTAAATCATGAAATTTGCATTTAATTTCATTGAGTTTTCTCTAGTTAGAGAAATGGAGGAAAACAATGCTTGCTTTAGAATTTTGACCATGCTGATTATTAGATATAGACTGTCATTTCAGGACTTCTAGTGAAGGTTGCCTGTATCTTCCTTGCTGATCTACCCTTTAACAAAGAAAACACAAAACTCCAAATCTGTACTTTGCTTGTGTTGGCACAGTTTCATCAAAATGTTGGTCTGTAAATACTAAGAACCAATTTATCAGTCTGTAAAATATGTATGTATTACACGTGGAATCATGTTTTGAAAAAAGAAAAGAAAGGGCAATGTAATGAATGTAAAAGAATAATTTGAAATGTGAGATGGTCTTTGAGCAATGGGAATTAACAGCTGTAGAAAAAATTAGACCGACACAATATGATAAAAATTCTAAACTTGTGTTGATCAGAAGGGATCCAGCACTTTACTATGGCCTCATATACTTAGCTAATTTGTTTTTGAAAATTGCGATTAAAAACTTTTATTTGAATCATTACAGGAATACAGATTCACATAATGTAAAGGAGTTTATGAATATGTGGAAACATTATAGTATGATATTAATTTTGAAAACGGACATTTGTACTTTGTTTTTCCCCTTAATTTTGAACTTTTTAATTGTCTTTACTGTGTGATACTCTGAGACAAATTTCTAAGCAAAGACTTTTGTGTTTCAAAACATGCAGACATAATTATCACCCGTTCCAGATGCTAGGTGTTTGCCTAGGTAGATGTTCATTACCTGTTTCAAAAGGACAATTATAGGGGCAGTACAGACATCCATGGTTACCTTTATAAAATGTCTGAATAATTTAATTGCTTGAATCTCCCTTTGCTGATTAATTGAAGTATCTTTATTTATATTTGGGAAATAAATATTTACAGACTTTCATCTCAGGAATATTGACAGTAGGCAGTCTTAGACAATTTAATTTCCCTCATCTACTGGTCACTAGCTCTTTTGGAAAATCAAGTATATCTTGCTAGGTGGGACTATCATCTTTGAGATTGATGCAACCTGATTATGATCACTGGTCTCTAGGCAACCACCAATTTCTGGAAAATTAATAAAAATCATCTTTAATCTTTGAAAATAGGTCCACAAGAGATGGTGACTAAAATGGGATTATTTTTTTTTTTAATTTGTTTTTTTTTTTTTAGTGAAATAAGCAACTAGTGTCTCCAATTTCATTGCATTTTAGCCAGCTGATGGGAGCTGAACACCCTTGCTTTTTGTGTGACGCTGCTTACATCTGTACACAGCTGAACATGAACTCAGACTAGTGGCTGAAGCAGAGCTCCTAAAATGTTGATAATATGTTTCCCTGTGCTAATCAGATTTTCCTGTGTAGGTGAGTGGATTTGGGGAATTTACTCACTGTTTGTGTTCTTAAAGCACCAGGAAGTCTGATTTTCATTAGTGAAAATTCTAATTCCTCCTATTCCTTTTGGCCAGGGATTTTGACAGAGAACATTCATTTTTAAAACCTTCAAAATTCTAAATCCCTGTGCTGTGACTTTATATTGTGATTTATTCCTCCTCACAGTCTTGCTTTGTCTTACGTTCATAGTCAAGGACTTTGCAATAAAACTCTTGGAACTTTCATTTTATGGCTTGATGACTTGTAACTAATTGAATCTCCTTTTTTTTTTTCTTTTTTTACTATTTTTTTCTAGTTGATGATTATTACTTCTTTGTCTAGCAGAGGACATTCATCCTTGTGTGACTTTAGCAGGCCTGCTTCCAAAGGGTCCTTCTTGGTAAAACTTTACTTACCGTGCTAGCTTTTAGACCTTCTTATTCACCCAAAATGATCAGTAAAGATTGCTATGGCAGCAAAAAAAACATTTATTCTCTGCAAAAAAAGTCGGTGAATGTAAACTGACCTGCCCTACATCAGCACGACATCTAACTCACATTGTGCTTGTCTTAAAGCTATTTAAATATATGTCAGCAGATACAATAGGGCAAATATGCCAAAAAGAGGTCCTGAATTAGAAAAGTACGTAGGTCCAAAATCAAGCAAATAAGCAAAGGCATAAGGGCTTTAGGACTTTGCTGAGTCAAAGTTTGCATGACTAAATTGCAACCTGAAGACCTGCATGTTTGAACATGACAGACACCACAAAATGTATAATTTTAGGTACCCAAGTGATAATTTCACATCTGCTTATGGAGTTGGATAGAGAAATGTGAAGGGGAAGAATACAAGATTGAACAAGTCATTTTATGTTTTTTTTTTAGTTAAGACATACTTTGGCATGTAAAACATTTCTCCTTTTCTTCTGTTCTTGATTTGTTTTTTTAATAGGATCTGATGCAAATTCCACTAGCTTTAATGGACTTTGGATCATATCCCCAGAAAAGGAAGATGTTTATCTTGCATATAGAAATTCAGATATAGCAAGTGGATTCCCCTATATCTTCAAATATTTGTTAGATCTGTGCTAAATAATGTTTTATGCCAGATATTGTCCTCCTTTAACAAATTAAAGGAATGTATTTTTGCACAGTTTACCCCAAACAATACTATTTTTTTATTGAGTTAGGGCTCTTTGAATTAATTCCAGGTTTATCTGCGCACACCTGTGAGCCTTGGGAATAACCTGTCTCAGTTTTGGATTTGAAACAAAACCCAGAAATGCAGGCAGATCTTTTTTTCAAATAGACTTGGAACAGAGATCTTTTGGGGGATCTTTTCAATTTAAACGTTGATTACATTTCTCCAGGCTGGAGCAACATACTGACTCCTGAGAAATCCAGAACTGCAAGGAATAGCTTCACAATTTTTTTGCCTTTCACAAAATAGGCTATATAAACACTGGTCATCTCTGATATTCATTCTGTTCTGTAATGCAGTTAGAAAAATCTCCAAGCAGTATCCTTAGCTGATAATTTCACCATTGAAAAAAAAGAGCCTTGAAGAAGCCATCTCATAAGCTGCATGTGCAAGACCAATTTCTGGGCATAGCACTCTAGACACAAATGAAAATGGCATAAAAGCTTTCAATATTAATGTAGAACTTGCTTCTACTGGTTTTATGATATCCACTAATGACACTCAGTATAAAGAAAAAAAAAATTAAGTCAGATACAAGGCTTGCCAGAGTAACCTGCAAAAGCCAATGGGAGGATTGTCTGAATGCAGAAAGCATGAAAATTCTTGTGTTTTGACCCCAGTACAATGCACAGAAAAAAGGAATTACACAACATCAGCACTAAAGAGGTACAAAGTATCTTCTCTTAACCCTAGCCTGATTTCAAAGAGTTTGTACAAGGGAAGAAAAAGGTTGTTCTGCTCAAGTTATTCAAAACCCATGTCAGCTCACCTCAGCAGGCAAAGTGAAACTGGAAAGAGGAACGGGTATGAACAAATGATGTGAACACTGACAAGCTGCTGAACAGTTCATTTGTCCTCTGTGACTAGTACTTGATCAGATGCACATCAGCCATCACATAAGAAAATGGATAAGCCCCCATGACTCCTAAGGCCAATGAAGCCAGGGGGCAGAACCAGCTATCGTTTATACAGGCATAAATCTGTAGTAATCCAGATTACTGAATTCCTCTAGGTTGACACTAGGTGAGCAGGGACAAAAACAGATGGAAAAGTCACCATTTTGAAAAGTCAAATGGATGATTATTTTTTTCCAATTTCACATTCACAATTTCATTTCAGTAAACAAAATCATCAGGAGCACTTCCACATGCACCGAGCTGCTTTCCTCATATCATTTTATACTTCCTCAGCTTGAGCAGGAGAAACACAGAATAATGAAATTTGGAAGAAAAGTAGGATTTATAATAAAAATAGTACTGCTATTCACACTTCTTTTCAAATGGAATCTCAGAATTTTTAATGATGGAGGACAGTAAAGAGCATTTTTGAACTGCACATATTTTTACTGATGTAAACTGCCAAATTTCATTTTGCACTGCCAGTTATGACGTTGTAATGATGGATGGCCTATAAGTACACTTTTTAAACCATACACATACTGTAGCTGCTGGTTCTTTACAATTAATTGTATTTTAATGCAGATATATATCCACACACACACATGCATGTATACATATGTATATTCAATGAGATTAAAAGAGAATTTACAGAGAATACAAGTATAATACTGCTAGGAAGTACATACTAATTTGACCTATGACTATTAGAAAATAAACCATTTACTGCCATGCTTCCTCCTGTGGAAACAATACTTACTTTGTGTATTTCTGTTGTGCAAGAAGGAATGAGTAAGTTTAAACAGTTAGATGTCCTGAAGTTGATTTTTCTTCATGCACTGGGTAGCAGACCTTGGGAAACTACTGACAAAAGAATTTATGAATGTTAAAATTTTACCTGGGATCAAGGGAAGATGGGACAGATACTCAATAGTAAAGAGGGAAGAAAATCCATCAAAGTTAAAAAAAAAAAAAAAACCAACCATGTTTGGTTCAGGAAATCCCCTGAGCTGAAAATAGATGGAGTCTGAAAGAATACCCAGAACGATCAAACCTTCTTATCCCATTCCTGCAGCCTGTGAAGTGTCCCCTTCGCAGCCTTCCAAGCAGAACTCAGATCCAGGCCGACTCTTACTTTCACCCATTACACCCATTTCTATGATGTGTGCTCTTATCTTAAGACATCTAGAGGTAAAACTTAGGGTCAGTTTAATACGTACAGATAAAAAGGTTCACATTCAGTTAGTAATCAGGAGATGAGAATCCGATGAAGAAAACTGCAAAATGTCCCGCAGTTGATTTTTAGGCACCCAAAGTAGTGAGTCCTGATTTTGCCTGTGATTTTCTCTATGCTCACTTACAGATATACTCATATTAACCAGATACATTTTTCTACTCATTTCTCTCCTGTTGAATATTTTTAACTGTGACTGAATTCAGGAATACAACAGAGCGTATCACATAAAGTCACACAGCCTTTGTCTAATTTCAGTTATTATGATCTTAGAAGTGGCAGTACTTTTAAAAGTACTTTTTAAGAAAAGGACAGAGTCTGCTACAGGAATGATGCCGTGTTTTAGCTACAAGCCAATACTTAAAGCATGTTTTTATGCTGTTGTTTTAATTGACACCATTTCTGGTCAGGGAAAAGAAAACACAACTTACTGTAAGTGAGCTCAGCAAGCTTATTCCTTCTGGTTTTGATTTTTTATTGTTGCTGTTTTTTTGTTTTCTGAAGGCTATCAATAACTAACAATTTATTATAAATAACATTTGGGATGCATTCCTTTCCTGGGCATTAAATACAGTGATGGTTTTCACTCAGCAAAGGAAGTACCATGATAATTACCTTTAATGTTTAAATGACTTTATAGTCCTAACTCAGACATAAATTACTCCTGTTTCTTCTCTAACTGCCAACCATCACTCCCTCTCTACTGAGTGCTGTGAAAATCACTATTTACCTTCAGGGAGGTAAACAATAAGGTTATTTCATCTTTTTTTTTTTTTTTCAGAGAAAAACATTTTGCCTCTCAGAAGTTCTTGGTCACAGTAAAAGGCTAGTAATGTACTTCTGGAAGCCAATTCACTTCTGCTAGATTATTAATCAAATAATACAAAGTGAATACTAAATAAAGTTATAGCTCAAATGTTAATATATTGGTGTGATTCTGTCAGGAGATCTTGACTTGGCAAGACATTGCCCACATAAATTCACTGCCTCTATAAAGGTGTCTTCTTTGAGGCTGGAAATACAAGCAACTTTTGCATTTCTTTTTTAGGTTTGCCAGACAGGTTGTTTACCTCTGAATGTGTCGTACATTTTAAAGGAAATTGAGTCATTTATAACCCATTATAAATCAGTGAGTGTTCTAAACTACCCAGACTTACTGGTTATAAGGTTTACAAAAGGCAAAGTCTTCATCAGAAAGAGACTGGAGATGTATTTCTTTCTAAAATCTATACTTAGCCTTTGACTGATGAAATAAATTTCTGACTCTCTAAAATTACCTTTTCACTTTTTGTATCCCAAAGTAAGACAAAACTGATTTGAAATGACAGTGGTCTGCAAAATAGAAGTTTGTCATCCTGCAATGTGTCTGAAAAGAGTGTATCACACAGATCTAGCAGGGGGTACTTTAGGATACGACTATATTTTCTACTGTTTTCTTAAAATTATTCTGAGGGTGTAGTTGGAAAAACTGTTCAGCCTCAGAATATTCATTATGAGCAAAACCATTTCATAATCTCATTTTCTAGAAGGGGGTTACAGTGTTAAAAAGAACAATACTCATCTGACTATTTATGTCACCAGTACAGAATAGTGATTTGTTTCCCTCTAACAGTGACTGGGTCATGTATTGTTTGGTGAATAGACTACAAACTTTCACCATAGACAGAAATTGTTGCTTTTTGGCTTTATGTTTCAGTGAGATCATATTTATTTTCGTCTTATCTTGTATAACTAAAATTAGATCCGTTCATTTTTGCTTATAAACAGTTTCACTTGCAAATTCTCTGTGCTGTAAGATTTGCATTATTCACACTGGAAAAAAGCTTTAGATGCACTAAAGCTGTAAATCACAATGTGCTACAATGGTCCAGAGCAATATCCTGAAATTTGGTCTTGGTCAGATATATTATTGTTCTAATATATCTTGGCCAAATGATCTCTACACGAAGTTAGACAAAGCTGTAACATACCGTCTTTTTCTCTCTATCTCTAGCACTGTTAGCATTTTAATGCTACAGGCTGAAACATTGGTATTATTACTAAATCCCATAGGAGCATGAGATATACTTCAGGAAAACATGGAATCACTACAATAGGGAATGCAAGTTTCCATGCATCTTCCTGGGATCATTTAGTGTTGGTTTTCTGTTGCAGTTATCATGTGACTGGGCACAAGGAGTCACCATATTTATGAAATCCTGACGAACAATTCTCTGAAGCTGAAAACCAGCTTGGCAAAGCTCCATGCAGATATACATTGGTATTAGTGCCCCCTCTATTGTGCAGTGGCTGCTGCCTAACGACAAAGGTGGCAGCTTTTGAGCCACTGTTGAAAAAAGCACAATGCAGTGGCCAGCAAGACCAACATTTCTATGTTCGTATTTCATTTATTAGCACTACAACTAAATGAAATGTCATGAAAGCATGTCCATCTGTTGAAGCCCAGAAAAGGCTGACAGAAGAATGGTGACTTTAATGAGATGCAGACTGGGAGATAAGGAAGCTTTTGTCAGTAACATCGCTGTGTATTATAGGTTGGTTTTGGGTACTGCCTGGAACATGGGAGGCTGAAGTTCAAATTCCTTCTTTGCCTGATTTGGAGTAATTTGGGATGAGCAGCTCTGCTCCAAATCTGACAGAGAAAAGTCTTATTTTTGATTCAGACTAAGTACCATTCACTGGACATGAGTCTCAAAGAATGTGAAAGTGTCATGCATACTTGTGTGTCTGCAAGGAGGGTTTGCTTTGCTTTGCTTTGATTCGAATAAAACAGAAATGAAACATTTAAGGAACATACTCTGCCCAGTTCTACAGTTGTGCACTTAAAGCTTGGCAGTGGCACCGAGCTCTTTTTAGTTCAGGCAACAAACCTTTCATTGAAATAATGAGTAGAAAACAGCCAAAAGCAATTTTCAAATCACTTTAAGTTCAATGACATTTGCTCAAGAATTCTGATAGAATTAAAATACTCGACAGCTTCAAACGTATCACCTAGCCTTATTTTTTTTACTTTGACAAAAAAGGATATATGTATTTGCAATACAGTCTGAGCTTCTGCGTTTCTAGGTATTGTATGTAAACAAGTTGCCATCACCCTGTACAGTACAGTGCACTTGTCAGGTCAATTAAGTTGTAATAGGAAACTACTCATATGCATATGTAATAACCATATGTGTTGCTCCTGATTTTTTGCAAATACTGGCTGCACCTGAGTGGTCTGTATCCCGCTTAATTTCTATTCCTTAAACTAGGTAGGGTAATGATTGATTTTAGTAGAGCAAAAGTAAAATAAGGAAATTCCTGTAAAAGCAATAGAGGATTAGGAAGAAAAAAAAACCAAAACAAAAAACACCAAAAAACTGAAAAAAAGCAATTAAGAAGAAAACCTCCATATAGCAGATTCGTGTTAGACAGAGCTGCTGTTTCTCTGTGCCTTTGAAAATCTACTTTTCCTCTTTGGCAGTCATAAGCTAGTGTTTTCCAGCTGTTGTGTTCGTCTTTTCCTACTTTATTCAGATGAGTATTTATTTAACAATCTGACTATTTTGTCAGAGAAATTTTGGTGAGTTTTTTCTCTTTGACCAAATGAATTTTACAAACAAAATTCTTCAGTATGTCCGTATTGCAGGTGTTATCATGAATTCCAGGATGGTTTTTCTTTCATTTTGCACAACTAATGGTGTTCAGAGCTCTGCAGTACCTAGGGAGGATTTGATTGTCTCATATAGGCATCCAGTGTCATTTCAAAGACCCAAGGGCATCCAAAGTGCCTACATGGAGCTGGGCCACAAAATGCAGGATTTGAATGCTTGGTCCCTTCTGATGGAGGCTGAGCAGATATCCTGTGGTGCCTAAAATAACAATTAGTACTTAGGTGTAGTTAAATGAATCTCACCCTAAAGAGAGGGTGTGCATTTGGGTTGTGAAAGTCAATTACTGTTGCTTTGACTGTCGAGTCTCCTCTGTGGCATATTTACAGTTACTGCAGAACTACTGCAGAACATAGAGAAGAACATCAGACTATGAAATCATGTGAAGTGGGATCTCAGTTAAATTGCTCCTGAATAGGTTTCCAGGAGTACACCACTGACATGCCCTAGGCTATCCCAGCTGATGTCTCTCTCTCTCTCTCATAAGTCCTTTGGCAGCTGTGTGCCAGACAGGTTGGGTACCCTGAGGCATCTCAGTCAGCACTAGACACCTACATTGAATTAATTTATGAATGGGTTGAATGAAGGTTATTGAATGAAGTCCTATATATCTACTATGTAGATGTCTACATCTGAGCTAAATAGCCTAGGCTTCTGTCATAGTCAGTGGAGAGAAAATGGTGGGGTTTTTAGGTAAGATTAACCTAATATACTTGAGATGGGATGGATTCTCCTCCAAGAAATCTCAGATGCCTAGATCAGATCAAGGTATTGATACCTTTTCCATCAGATTTTTCTGATTCAAAAATGCAGTCAGGGGATGTTACGTCTAACATATTTTTTGCAGAGTTGAATATGTACTGGAGAGGACCTAAGTTTGTCCATGGTGTCCCCACTTCCTGTCTTATGACACTGTTAGAATGGGATGCAGATCCTTATTTGACCCCTCCTTCCTCTAAGTGAAAACACTTCTAATGTTTAAAAATTTTCCCCCATCCTTTCATGGGGGAATGTTGAGAACATGACTCAATCTTCCATGGGTCCAGAATTCAGCTCTCAGGGAAGGAAAAGAAATTTGATCTGTTAGCCTGCACCTTTTGCAGTAGTTATCATGAGTGGAAAGCAAGTCTCACTTGTTACCCTCTAATGCAGTATCATTTCAACCTTGTTTTGCCTTGTGACATCTCAATAACCATCACAACAGAGAATCAGACATAAGAAAGGCTCTGTTACACTTCAGCTCTCACATCACAAAACTTAGGTACACATCTACCAATATCCTATTTAAATATCTACAGAATGCATCAACATATCCTTATTTTGAGGGGATTTCTTTTCTGTGCTGTAGGTCTCCAGAAAATGTTATTCTCCAGTTTTAAGCTGCAAGAGGTGAAAATAACTTGAGAGAGATATTTTGCCAAGGTAGCAGAAACTAAAGACTATAAAAAAATGCCTGGTAATGGAATTTTGTAAATGGTGTGATTCAAGTAAGAAAAAAGAAACAGAAATAGAAAACAGTATGTATTGAATTAAAAAAAAATGGAATGGAGTGTCAGCAATTTAATGTGCATATGAGTTTCAAACAAGACAAAAAACGCTTTGCTTCAGGCAATTTCTTCAAATAGAAAAAAACAACCTTCCATCATTTTTATTTGTAGAGGTTCTTTGAGTTACTAAGTAACCTCTACACTAAAACATTTCTCCTTGAAAAGGAAAAAAGGAGAAAAGAATGAGCCAGATCTTGCAGTCCCTTAAACAGATCACTTATCTGTGGAGTCAGGTTTGGAAGCAGGAAAGATCATTCTTTAAATAACCTGATCTTGTAGGTTCCCCTCTGTTTTTTCTTGCATCATGGATTTCAGATGTTGAAGAGCTCTCTAAGAAAGTGTAATGCAGTATTTCCCAGCAGGCTGCTCCTTAAAAGCATCTTACCCATTCTCTTTCCCCCCCTACATCCATGGATAATAGTCAACTCTTACAGTTCTGACGGAGATACTCAGTCCAGCTGGAGAGAAGGAGACAGTGTCACATAATTCTTGACTGCTGACTGGGAGGTAACTGCAGCCAAAAATTAAGTTTGACCTAGCTTTACTTTTACCGATATTTTGATCATTTCAGGAGCCCCATTACTTGTCTCTTTCGTACGGATCCTTTAAATGCTTTTAAGCTCTTAAGCTAAGTTAATATACTGTGACTGAAGAAAATCTAGGCTGAGAAAGGAAATTATTCTTTTACTTTGGGTCACACTCCTTCATTCATTTCATGCTTATTTTATATCATCATCATCATCATTTCTCTTCCTTTCTTTTGTATTGCTATTTTTCCTTTTGCTTTTTATTTCATTTTAATGATGGACACCAATTAAAATGTCATAGCTCATTCAAAACCCCATCAACACTGTTGAGTGATAGTAACTTTGCTACCATTTTGCCAGAAAGCTGCCAAAGAGAAAGGAAAGAATAGTTAATAGCATCACTCACAGCCTGCTGCCCATGTGATAAACAAAACATGCTTTTTGGGAATAAGGCCATGTGAATGTTATTGAAACACAATAGCACTAACTCTGATGAAAAATTAGTATTATACTTTCACCAAAAATCAAAAAATCCAAATATAATATGAATCCCTCTTAAAGGACAGCTTTAATTTGAACACTGATGATAGTTGTTTCAGTTCCTTAAAGACTTTGTCTTGTAAATTTGAGAGCTGTAAAAGCCAAATCCTTCCCTCCCTCTTCATTCATCTATCCATTCACATCATCAGCCCGAGCAAAACACTTCCTTGCTTACCTACTCTAATCAATCCTGAGAGCCTGTGAACTCCCATTAACTTACTTAACTACTTCATAGGGGGTATTGTAAGAATTAATTAAACAGTTCCTGTTTGGACACTGCTTTGAATATGTATGGTTCTGTGGAAATGCTATGCTATTATTTAAGCAATAAATTATGAATAAATAGTTTCAATCTTTGACAACTTCCAGCTGAGCTGCGGATCAGCCCTTTCTAGGCTTCAGGATTCAGTTACTGGATATGGGCATTTAAGTCCATGCAGTTTGGCATGTGGTATAGTTAGGTCAACACCCACCAAGTGAGGATCGGGGCCCGAATCAGTGAGTCTGCTTTGGACCCTCTTCTCTTCGTCCTGTTGCAGGCAGCAAGGGCCAAAGGACAGATCTCTCTCCTCCCCTTTCTTGGTCCCCTTTTTTTTTCCAGAAGGCCTGAATGATGAGAAAATACTTCCTGTGGAAGCAGACACCAGTGCAGATGGGAAAGTGAGCAGAAAACAGTGCAGAAAAAAAACAGCAGAAAACAATGCTTTAAACTAGATTTGAAGGGGGATGGGCATGTAACTGGGCTCAAAAGAGAGGTGCCTGGGGGTAGTAGCTCAGCAGTTGTGGGGCAGAGTACTAGTATTTTTGAGGATTGGAAGGCCCACCACCCCTCAAGGGCAAAAACTATACACTCATTGGCTTTTCTGAAATGCCTGTACACCAATGCATGCAGCATGGGGAATAAACAGGAGGAGTCAGAGATCTGTGTGCGGTCACAGGACCATGATCTCATTGCAATTACTGAGACATGGTGGGATGGCTCACATGACTGGAACACTGTCGTGGAGGGCTATGTTCTCTTTAGGAAAGATTTTTTTCCTAAAAAAAATCTTCCTCGCGGCAAGGCGAGGCAGTGGAGTTGCTCTTTATGTGAGAAAGCAACTGGAATGTATTGAGCTCTCCCTGGGAGCAGACGAAGAGCAAGTTGAGAGCTTGTGGGTAAGGATCAAGGGGCAGGGTAATATAAGAGACACTGTCGTGGGTGTCTATCACAGGCCACTTGATCAGGATGGGGAAGTTGATGAGGCCTTCTACAGACAGGTGAGAATCACCTCACAATCACAGGCCTTGATTCTCATGGGAGACTTCAACTACCCTGATATCTGCTGGGAAGGCCACACAGCCGGGCA
>NW_009660184.1:285278-321270 GCF_000708025.1 Charadrius vociferus | reverse complement strand
AGTCCTTGGGAGACCCAGACTTTGCAGGTAACAGAGAAAGTCTGGAGGAAACAAGACTTTCCCTTGGTTGATGAGGAGCAAGTTAGAGATAAGTTAGATAAACTCAATATCCACAAGTCCATGAGGCCTGATGGGATGCACCCGCGAGCACCGAGGGAACTGGGGGAAGTCATTGCTGGGCCACTCTCCATCATCTTTGAAAGGTCCTGGAGGACAGGTGAGGTGCCTGAGGACTGAAGGATAGCTAATGTCACTCCAGCCTTCAAAAAGGGCAAGAAGGATGACCCGGGAAACTACAGGCCGGTCAGCCTCACCTCCATCCCTGGAAAGATGATGGAACAGCTTGTGCTGGGTGTCATCTCAAAGCACCTGGAAGAAAAGAAGGTTATCAGAAGTAGTCAGCACGGATTCACCAAGGGGAAGTTATGTCTGACTTATCTGATAGCCTTCTATGATGGTGTGACTGGATGGGTGGATGAGGGGAGGGCAGTGGATGTTGTCTACCTTGAGTTCGGCAAGGCTTTCGACACTGTCTCCCACATCATCCTCACAGGCAAGCTTAGGAAGTGTGGGTTAGATGAATGGACAGTGAGGTGGATTGAGAACTGGCTGACAGATAGAGCTCAGAGGGTTGTGGTAGTGGTGCAGAGTCTAGTTGGAAGTCAGTAACAAGTGGTGTCCCTCAGGGGTCAGTACTGGGTCCAGTCCTGTTCAATATATTCATCAATGACCTGGATGAAGGGATAGAGTGTACCATCAGCAAGTTTGCTGATGACACAAAACCGGGAGGGGTGGCTGACATGCCGAAAGGCTGTGCCACTTTACAGTGTGACCTGGACAGGCTGGAGAGTTGGACAGAGAGAAACCTTATGAAGTTCAACAAGGGCAAGTGTAGGGTACTGCATCTGGGGAGGAATAACCCCATGCATCAGTACAGGTTGGGGGCTGACCTCCTGGGGAGCCGCCCTGTGGAAAGGGACCTGGGAGTCCTGGCGGACAACAGGATGACCATGAGTCAGCAATGTGCCCTGGTGGCCAAGAAGGTGAATGGCATCCTGGAATGCATCAAGAAGAGTGTGGCCAGCAGGTCGAGGAAGGTCATCCTCCCCCTCTACTCTGCACTGGTGAGGCCGCATCTGGAGTACTGCGTCCAGTTCTGGGCTCCCCAGTTCAAGAAAGACAGAGATCTGCTGGAGCGTGTCCAGCAAAGGGCTACAAAGATGATTAGGGGATTAGAACATCTCTCATATGAGGAAAGGCTGAGGAACTTGGGTCTCTTTAGTCTAGAGAAAAGAAGATTGAGGGGGGATCTTATTAATTCTTACAAATACTTAAAGGGAGGGTGCCAGGGGGATGGGAGCAGTCTTTTTGCAGTGGTGCCCAGTGACAGGACAAGAGGTAACGGGCACAAACTTGAACATAGGAAGTTCCATCTTAACATGAGGAGGAACTTCTTTACTTCGAAGGTAGTGGAGCACTGGCACAGGCTGCCCAGAGAGGGTGTGGAGTCTCCCACTCTGGAGACATTCAAAACCCGCCTGGATGCTGTCCTGTGCAACCTGTTGTAGGTGACCCTGCTCTGGCAGGGGGGGTGGACTAGATGATCTCCAGATGTCCCTTCCAACCCTTACCATTCTGTGATTCTGTGATTCTGTAATGTACAAAATTATAGCAAAACGGTGAAGGCACTCATCTTAAAAAAAAAAAAAAAAAGGAGAGACATCTGGGGACATCAGGGAATTTTATAGACCAGTATGACAGTGTTAAATTAATTTAAGCATATATAGTGATGGGTAGCAATAGAAAGTAAGATGAGTTGCTTTCCTATGTGAGCAGGAGAGAAGCAATGCAGTGAGTGCCATGTAGTCTTGGTGCCTCTGTCATTGGGACTGGGGACCTGTTACATCGCAGCATAGTTTCTCACCAGCTCCCATGGTCCATTTCGTTCCACAGAAACTCACCGCTGGGGAATAGAGAGAAGGATGAACACCCCAGTCATGTCTTTTGTGGATATAGGCCACAACCAAGTCATGATCTTGGACATGGAAAGTGAGGAATACAGTACAAACATACCTCAGCCACCAAGGAGGACATCTGAATACAATATTTGAGAGAAAATCACATAGTAAACCAATAATTTTTAAGCTTTAAATAAAATATGTTAGTCTTCAAACTTTATATCCTAACATACCAGAGTTTTTTAACATTATGTATTTTTACTTTGACTGAGTTCAACACAAATTTAGATATTTCTTCCCCCAACCCCTGCCAGGACTGAGACAAATCATGGGGAAACCAGCTTTAAAAATTTCAGTGGTGAAAGCACTGGGTCCAGTCCCATCCCACCCAGGCGCAAATACACTTGGAGAAAGTCCTCAGAGGACAGTGCTGCCTGTCTGAGGCAGGGATGTTCGAACTGGCTAAGGGCAACTGAGATATCCATGCCTACCCCACCTCAGCCATCTGAGATAGTGATGGGTGGTTCCAGGCAAACAGGTAATCTTAGATTTCCACTTTTTTTTTTTTTTTTCTTAATTGCTCGGAGAAGGAAAAAAAAAAACAAACAAACCACAAAACCAAAGGACGTACAACAGGATTCTTCCAAATCTTGTCAAACCAGATATCATGTACTTGATTAAAATGGTCATGGAAAAGCACTTCATCTGGGTAATATTTCTCTTTTTTTCTTCCCTTGGAAGGAAAGCTTGTGTGAAACAATTTTCAAACTGTGTGAAGCAAGCTATATGGGAACATGACAAACTATTCATGGATGATCAAATGCATCTCTCCATACTCTCACTTTGTTATTTATACTGGACAAATTATTGTATAAAGAATCTTCTTGATGCCTGACTGAATTACTGAAATTTTGATGGACAAGAAAAGGTAAAATATATGAGTTTGAGAGGATTGCGTGAACTTGTGTGTTCAGAACATGGGGAAACATGATGTGGGAAAACATCAATGATGTTATTGAGAGGTTTTGTTATTTTGTTTCAAATAGGAAAACAAATAAATTAATTCCTCCTCCATGTTTATTGGCATGAACACTGTCTAATGTCTGTGTGCATATCAGAACATACCTTGTACTGGAGGTCTTAATTCTACAATGATTAAGGCATTAGGCTTAACTTGGATGTATTCATCACCTGAAGACTTTGCAGAGTTAAAAGTATTGCCAAGACTAGAGCTGACCATACACAAGGAAAACCCAGAAGTCTTTTGATACTTGTAGAATTAAGATACAAGCAGCCTCAACAAAAATTTCAGAAAACTGCAATCTAAAAGATTCAATTTTTTACTAGAGAGCTACTGCCCTTAATTGCTATATACAAGGAATTCAGATTACCTTGCTTTGGTGCCTACATAGGATGACTAAAGTTAAAAAACTTCTCTCTTATCTATCCAAAAGCAAGAAATAGGTTAGATTTTGAGGCGGATACAGAGCAACCTGCTTAAAAGGGTGCTCTGGATTTCCCTTGGGATAAACCTTGTTTTCTCTGCTGACTTTATAGAAGACTAGAAAGACTGATCTTCCAACTCACTGTATCAACTAGGTACTTAAATCTGGGACAAGCACATGCCATTCATAAATGTGGAAAAAGTGTTCTACCAATCTTGTTTCTGTATATATATGCACAAAAACAGGGAGGCAAACATTCTCATTGTACATGTGTGCACATACACAGGATTACAGATGAACGTGTGTTTTGCTACAGTTGCAGAAAAAAAGATTAATACTGTACCCTCCATTTGAGCTCTTTTGATCACCTTTTCTTCCTTTTTTTATCTAGCAGCTTCATAGTTTCAAAGCTGAATTTTTAAATTTGCCTATCAATAATCACGTAGCATTATAGGGACTCTACAGTAAATGTACAAAACATCTATATAGATTGTATAAATCTGGGCTGGACAGGCATTTCATATTTGAAGTCACTTTTATTGGATAGCCGTTTGCAATTGCTAGAAAAATATACATTTCCAGGTCAGTAAAATCACATGTTTTATCAAACAGGGAGGGGAGCCCTCTGGGTATGCTGAGTAAGAACTCAATAGAATCTAGTTTTAAAACTTTATGCTTTAATTAAAATGTATACTGATGTGTAGTCATTTCCCTGAGCACAGCAATATGGTAATAAGCCTTTAAAAAATTCAGATCTCTGCAGTTTCATAGTACATTTTTCAATCTGATCAAACATTTTTTTTTTCTCTCTCTAATCAGTACTTTTTGTGGTTTATGCATACAGTATTATATTTGATTCCATTCCCCTGTGGGTTGTTACATATCTTAAATATGTTGAGTAAAGATCCCTTAGAAACACCAAAAAAGCAGTACAAAGTAACACTTGTACTTCACAAAGACCCGTACACCTAAAAAGACACAGTCACCTTCCATGATAAAATTCTTTTTATCTTGCTCAGGAAGTTGATACACTCACAGCAAAACACAAGCTGATGGTTAGATTGTTCCCAGCTCCAGGTGATGCTGGTTTGCTGCAACAGCAGCAATTAATCCCCAGATGGACCAAAGGAAATTGGAGGCAGACGTAGGAGAAAGAGAAGTAGGGAGACACGGGTTTGCCTGGGAGGTACCTACAAAGAAACTGAATTTATTCACTTCTGTTATTGGTAAAATTACTTTTTCCCATTTCTTATAACCTGTAGGTGATTTTTTTTTTTTTCCTTTTAAAGTGTTTAACTGCACTACTGGAACTACGTTATGCGGAATGAATGTCTGTTAGGGAGAAAAGACTCATAGGGTTTGTCAAGTGAAACAAGTGGTTTGTAACTGAAGACCATGATAGCAATTCTAAACAAGATGTCTAAATTACATTATGCAGGGAACTTGAATTTTAATAACTCTTATTTTTGAGAATCTGAACTAAAACCCTGTTTCACACAGGATTTTATGTGTGGTGCTGTAGTGATAATTGCAGTGTGGAACATATACATATACGTATATGTTTATTCACCTTGCTTTCCCACTAGCTGATACAAAAGAAAGAGAAGGAACTTACCTGCAGCAGCCTAAAATGAGGAGGATTTTAGTCCCCGAACTACCTAGTAATCATGTTTATTGCCTTTACCACATGGAATCACTATAATGGAACAGATTTACTCCATATTGAGGTGAAACTGTAAATATGCTGTGTATGATCTGCAATAAAATAACATCTGAACTTGTAACCCCTCGAAGTTCATTTCAGTTAATTGTGATTTAATTCCAAGTTTGTTAATTGGAGCTATGCTTTTACTTTCTGTTATTTTGAAATTGTTTAAGGAAGCCTACTCAATTTACTCTGTATAGAATAGCAGTTTTTGAAAAGTGGCTGGTGAAGGGACGAAGAGGGTGCCCCTGGACTGTTAAGGTCCTGGGACACTGTTATTTGCTTGGAAGTTAAGAAACTGTGTGTCTTTGGGACAAATCTTACTAGGTTTAATTGCTGAAAGACTCTTTTTCTTTTAGTAGAGCGACTGTACAATGTCATGATGTGCTACTTGACTACTCCCCACTGACAGGGGAATCAACTGCAGGGCTGTACAGGGAATTCACAAGCAGCAAACGCAGGACTTGTAAAAACAGAGAATGACAATTGCATATGAAGATTTAGACTAAATATATTCAGGGACTATGTATAAGAAAAGACTTCTTTCATTTTTGTTACTTCAGAGCAGCTTAACATCAGATTTCAGATGGAATAGAGATACTCTGGCATAAAACTTCAGTTTATCCCTTTCACCTCGCCTGCACTGTCTGTGAGGCATTTGAATTTTTATCCCTTCCTGGCTCAAGGAGAACCCACTCTACCTATTTTGTTCCATGTCCTTTGTTAGAGCATGTAACAGTATTCGAAACAAATTCCACTAATAACTCACATCTCATTTCTGTGACGTTTGTGTTTCATATCATACAAGTCTTTGGCTTTAATGGTGACTCTGGAAACCACATGCTCATCCAGTAGGACTGCCTTTACTTTTATGATACCAAAATCACTGTTGTTTTATTTATTTATTTGACATTTATTTTATTTAACAACTCTTCTGTTTAGTAGAGTTTCATAAATGAGTTGTAGACTATCCACAAGAAGTTCACAATTTAACTGAAGAGACGTCAGTGTCTTTGTAGACCAGCTCTAGAACGATAGCTAGTATGTAGGGACCAATACAGAGGAAAACACTGATGTGGTTGTAGTAGAAGCAGCTGAAAGCTTCACCAGGGTAGGGCTTAACAGTGGAAAAGACCAGGCAAATGGAGGAAAGTGGGGGAAAAGAAAGAAACTGGTGGCTATAACAAAAGGTCTCTTAGCTCCTTAAGGCAAACACAGCCCCACAGAGACTAGATTCAGAATACCTAATTGGAGGATAATTATTCTGTGTGGCAGGGACTGTCTTCATTTACGTGTGTTGTATGATGCCAAGTACATTTTGAGCCCAAGAAACAATATGAATTATTATTTATTTATTAATGGAACTAGTGGGGATAATAATCTCTTAGAAACTTGCACTGCTGGAGAGAGTATTTAACTTTTCTAGACATGCCCCATGATTTTTGTATTTTAACCCATCAAATTAATTAAAATATTGCAAGTGTTTCTCCTCAAGTGATCTCTAATTTGCACATGTATGGAATCCTAGAAGTTAGAAATGGAAAAGGCACATTATTCAGTTCCATTATCTGCCTACACCATATTTTCTTTAAAAAGAAATTACCATATTGAAACTCAAATATGCCCATTTGCAAGGGCAAATGTACAAAATAGTCCAGATAGACATCTATTTGCATAAAAGACCACATATATTCAACTGTGAGAAAAATTAAAGGACTGAACTGAGGCAGACTGGAAACTTGATTTTACATTTGGGATAGGTAGCTTGCAAACCACTGTGAAAACCCTCAGCATGAGGTGAACATTAATATAATATTAGTACTGGGTCCAGTCTTGTTTAACATATTCATCAATGACTTGGATAAGGGGACAGAGTGTACCCACAGCAAGTTTGTTGATGACTCTAAACTGGGAGGAGTGACTGACACACCAGAAGGCTGTGCTGCCATACAGCGAGACCTGCACAGGCTAGAGTGTTGGGCAGAGAGGAACCTAATGAAGTTCAACAAGGGCAAGTGTAGGGTCCTGTACCTAGAAAGGAATAATCCTATGCACCAGTACAGGTTAGGGGTTGACCTGCTGAAAAGCAGCTCTGCTGAGTGGGACCTGGGAGTTCTGGTCCATAAGAAGTTGCCCATGAGCCAGCAATGTGCCCTTGTGGCCAAGAAGGTCAATGGTATCCTGGGGTGCATTAAAGAGTGTGGCCAGCAGGTCGAGGGACATTATCCTCCTCCTCTACTCTGCCCTGCTGAGGCCACATCTGGAGTAGTGTGTCCAGTTCCAGGCTCCCCAGTTCAACAAAGACAAGGAACTACTGGAGACAGCCCAGCAGAGGGCTACAAAGGTGATCAAGGGACTGGAGCACCTCTCTTTTGAGGAGAGGCTAAGAAACCTGGGTCTGTTTAGCCTGGAGAAGACTGAGAGGGGATCTCACCAATGCTTATAAATATCTAAAGGGTGGGTGTCAAGAGGATGGGCCAGATTCTTTCCAGTGGTGACCAGCAACAGGACAAGAGGCAACAGACACAAACTGGAACACAGGAAATTCCATCTCAACATGAGGAAAAACTTCTTTACTTTGAGGGTGGCAGAGCACTGGAACAGGCTGCCCAGAGAGGTTGTGGAGTCTCCTTCTCTGGAGATATTCAAAACCTGCCTGGATGCATTCCTATGCAACCTGCTCCAGGTGAACCTGCTTTGGCAGGGGGGTTGGACTAAGATGATCTCTAGAGGTCCCTTCCAATCCCTACCATTCAACTTTGTCATTTTCACACATATTTTCCCAGTTAAACCCAAGCGGACATGTTTCAAATTGCCATGAGAAAATTTCTAACCTAATTGGAGTCACAACGTACTGGACACTATATAAAGAAGTCTGTTTTCTAACATGGCTTTGATTATATTCAGGTGCTTTGACAGACAGAGAGAACTTTTGGGCATTTGCTACAATTGAATTTTGAAGTTCTTCTACTGGAAGATAAAGCACAAGTCATTTTGATTTCATTAATAAAAGCCAAAAAATGACAGCATGAAATCTAAAGTCCATTAAATTTTAAAAGCAAATAAACTATGTTTATTAGGTAATTTGCTTTGTGTAAGAAAGAGCTGGAAGATTCAGACCTAATGTCGTAGATAT
The DNA here is from genome assembly GCF_000708025.1 of Charadrius vociferus. Classification (NCBI taxonomy): domain Eukaryota; kingdom Metazoa; phylum Chordata; class Aves; order Charadriiformes; family Charadriidae; genus Charadrius; species Charadrius vociferus. The sequence goes on along the minus strand of NW_009660184.1, from coordinate 313,026 downwards.
TTTCCAAGCTCTGTTATCCTCCTCACAAAGTAACATGCATGTTTCCTGATGGAAATAACTGGTTAGGCAACAACCTCATCCTCAAAGAATTCATTATCCTTTCGAGAGGTTTTAGGGTGGGGAATGGAGAGTTACCTGTACTGATGCTTTCAAAAAAGCACCTCTACTGTTACCACCAAGTTGAGTGAAGATGTGAAGATGAGCCTGTTTCTGCTCCTTTTAATGTTATCTTGACCCTTCAGTAATAATTCTTGTCTTGATTTGTGCCTCGTGAGCTTTTCTAGCTTCATTTCAGCTGCCACGCATTGATTGTCAGAAGGCAGTCTTTTTCCACCTATTTGTACCTCAAGAAACTCAACTCGATAACCCTTGTGTTCCTCATATAGTGCACCAAAGCAAACAAAAGCAAGTTACTTTTCAAAAGTAAAGGCATTATTAGAAAATAGATGAGATGTTTTTAAGATGTTCTGTATGAAGTAGAATGAAGTCTGACTCGGAGTCCTCTCAGGCACTTAGTCCAGCCGCTTCCTGGGTGGTGTCTTAATGGTCCCTTTGGACCAAGTTTGCTGTGTTTCAGCTCTGTGTTTGCTCCCTGTTTTTATTCCAGCCTCTCTCCTGGATGCAGCTCTTGGTCTGTTTTCTCCTTTCCCTCACTTACCTCCTTACCAGGAAGCCCATCCTCTCTCACACGCTGACGCTCTTGAGGTACGAGTAATCTTTCCTGCAAGGATGAACTTGACCCTGTGTGCAGTGGTCACGACAAAGTCACGGTCAGCAGTGGCCTCAGCTGTCCACCTGCAGCCTTTTAACCCAACGTACTGCAAGGAAGCAATGTGGCTATCTCCTTTCTCCCCCCACCCCCGGTCACACTGTGATTGCTTGCGCACTGATTGCAGCTCACACAAGTCACAGTGATTTTCATGACTGATAGATGAAGAGATTGCAGCTCAGCTATTCAGATGCTGCTAGTGCTAATGAGAAGACAATGTGGGTAATCAAACTAAAACACAATGCAAATGTGTTGGTCCAGGTTATAACATCAATATTTGTTCTCCCTGCTAATACAAGCCTCTTCCTTCCAATGTTCTCTTCCTTCAAATGAAACAGCTTGTTCTATCTGAAATTAAGTGCTTTGCATATTTCAAAGGGACAAAAGGAAGGATTTGTAAGGAGCAGACACTATTTTTCAAAATTCCATGTAAGTACATCTGAAAAATGAGAGAGGGAAAAATCAGCCAATTGTTTTGAAAGGATCAGTACAAAAGTTCTAACCTTTTTGTTTGTTTGTTTGTTTGTTTTTCCCCGGAAACAATCTGACAAATTCAACACATATTCACTATTCAGTACACCCACATATGAACTGTAGTGATGTCTTTGTATGACATTGTTGGTATATTTTTGCAATTAAAATTTGTCTTTTATGTCAATCCTGTTGCTGATGTTTGCCGCGTAGTAAAGCTTATCTCTTGTTCCGTCACCCAGTTTAAATTCAAATATGTGCAATGTAAGAACCCTGCTGATGTAAAGCTGGCAAAATACTGGACTCAATCTACTGGACTTTTATATTTGTGGAGCTGCATGGATAAGACATTTCATTACACAATGAGCTTAGACACTAGCAGTCAAAACATTGATAATGTACAAGAGCCCAAATGAAATCAGCTTTTGGGAAGGATATTAAAAAAGTCTGCCTTTCTGACTCTGTTTCTTCTAAATTTGCATATTGTACACAAAAGAAAAATGCCAAACAGCCCATGTACTGTTTCTGCTTCTAAGTTTTCTTTCATTATCATTTTTCATTCTTTGCCTGGAATAATGCCTATTGTTCTGTTTTTAGAAGACCACAAATCACAATAGTCAGAAATCACCTGGAATAACATGGTAAACTTTTAAAAATGTAAATTCATAAAAACACTTCCATCACTAATAATGGGCAAAGTTGAGGCGTGTCAAGAAGCATTACAATACAGAGCTGTGTAGTGCCTTGAATATGGGCAAGAAATCTCACCCCCAAGCCATGTTCCCTCACTGATGCGAGTGTAGCAAAGAGCCTGTGATTCCCCTTCCCAGAATCTACATGTGACAGAAAATTTCCAGCCTTTCTTCTCTTTGGTAGTAACGAAACAAATTGGTCCCTATTTCTTTTTCTAGGACCATGGGACGGAAGGATATTTTCTGGGTGATTTAATCCAATCCTCTGCTTTTGCAGGCAGTATTAGCTTTGGGTTTTGTGTTTTCTGAACAGGACCACGTACTCATCAGTAGCAGGTCTCCAGCCACAATTGCTTTCTGTGTCTATCTATCTCTGGTTTTCCATCCTGCTCCAGAAGTTTGATTTCTTCCCAGTCTGTTTCTTGGGTTGCTCGATAAAAAACATATGCACATGTTTGTGTGAGACTGAGCCACATGGGCATGAAAGTCTAGTGCCATTCTTGGTGTCTTGAGACCTGGCAATAAGGCACTGGACCAGTAGGACTTCATTGTCCTCTGGAACAGCTGGAGGTCGAGACATGCCTCTCAGATGACACTATATGTCTATGTTTAGGCAAGTGGAGCCCATCCATTTCAGTAGGTTCTTACCTTGAGATTGAGTTAAAGACTAATGCACCCAAAATGTAGAAGTCTACATATCTTCCATTATTGACTGTGGATATTTAGGATTTCGTTCAGGTGCATACAAGCTGGTATCTCATGTTTTGCCCAAGATGCACTGGAGTATCCTGCCCATCCTCCAGCTGCTGCTCCAGAAGAACACAGGTCTCCTGGAGGCCCTGGGTCCCCTAACCCCTCAGATACCCTCGTACACCTCAGAGAGAATGTGGATCAGGCAGCTGAGTTGGGCATTTAGTCAGCAACACCAGAGGAGTACATCTGTCAGATAAATATAGGCACCTGGTGTCACTTGAAGCCTACCAGAGTTTCAGAGACATCTGCACAGATGACACAGGCTTTGTGGGTAACCTTTGGAGCACAGTCTGGAGGCTGGACCGGATATCCCACAGAACCTAATGCTTCCCTTTGGGCAGCTGCATCCTGTCCTGGGACTCCTCAGAACTACGTATCTCCTCTCCAGCACAGAAAACCAATTCTCACCTCCACTCTCCACTCTGCTCACTGTCCCCTTCACAGTCTCTCTCTGCCCTTTGCCTAGTAGGCCGTCCTACCCAGCCATTTATGATGTGGTTGCTGGCATGAAACAGGCATCCCACCAAATCATGACACCACGTATGTGCATGCCATGGCTACGTCTCCACTGCAGGGTCTGTGTGTGCAGCTCCTTCTCCCACGCTTCCCACCACCAAGCTCCTAGTTTTGCTGATCATAGGACACAGCAAAGGCTTTGGGAGCGTGAAAAGAGTCATGGTTCATGCTCTTACCCCCAATATTCCATTACAAGCACAACGCTTGCTGTGGAGCTTGGCTACCTGTACACCACTGCACAACTCCCTCTCAAATCTGCATCCCTCCTCTCTTGCTCACCTCCCTTACCCTGTCTTCACAGCTCCCTTGCTAGGATCTAGTCCCCCCTCTTCTAGACCAGATCTTCTGCAGGTTGCTCTTTCTGTTGTCCTACTTGCTGATTCCCAAATATAATTAAGAACTTTTTCTCATCTGTATCAATAGTTCCACTTACATATGTGTTTTTGTATCTACAGTTTCTCATTTATTGTATACTTTTCCTGGAAGAGGCTATTATATCTTCATGCCTTAGTCTCTATTTGTCTCTAAAATATTAGATAATATGTAACAATGAAATATTGAATGCTGTTAACGCAGGAAATGACTTAGAATGGGGACCCTGAAGGTTTATTAGTTTTGTGTTCTGTATTTTTTAACACTATGCAAATGCTAAGTGTAATTGCTTTTTACCATTGATTTGCTTGATTTATAGAGTTTAAGGCCTAAAGTTCGACACTGATCATCAAGAATGACCTTTTTCATTATACAGGCTACCAAATATAATCCAGTAATTCTTTATGAAGCCCAGTATGTTCTTAGTGAGGTAATTATTATTGAAAAAAAAATCAGATGCAATTTGGTGACCACATCTAATTTCTCAAAGCCATAACAACCCTTATAAGCCTTTGTTTTCCTGAGGATACCCTTCAGCAAGAACTTACTTTTGTGCTCTAGCATTTTAATGTCTAATTATAATTTTAATTAAACAATGAAGATACTGCAATAATAGTTTCCTCATTAAAATACGAATCAACAGGAAAATTAAGGTATTATGGCAACCTAAAGTGGCCTATGCTGAAACTGGGTCACTTTTTATTTAAGAGTTAAGTCTTAATTATTGCTCTTTGTGTAAAATGTACATTATAAAATATCCAAGGCAGCCAAAGGACCATTGCATATATCCATTTACATGGTGAGAGAACACTGGGCAAAATTCTGCTGTCAGCTCCCTCTGTGTCTTTTAGTTGTGTCCAAACTTGCCTAGATATGAGTCAAATGTGGTCTTTTAATTTCTGTTTTCGTTTTGATTGTTGTTTTTTTTCCTGTACTTTTGGGGTTATTTGAAAAGCTTGCCTTGGCTCAATGCTTTCAGTCACTGATGAATTTGTGGCAGCTCCTTCTGTGCCACACCTGTATTGACTCCCTTCCCACAAATAGTAGCCAACAAAGTCACAGAGATACCCTTGGGGGAAACAAGGAAAAGCTAAAGAGTAAAAAGCTGTTCTGGAAATACACATCTTGTACCCTTATATCCTGGAAAAACCCACAAGTGTTAATGGCATTTGGTCTGAACTAACTTTTCTAAAGGGACTCAAGGCATTGATGTAGACCCAGTGGAGGATAAGGAAAACTCTGGCAAGAAACTTCAGAAATGGTATATATGGAATAATCAAGGAAAAAAATTACATAGGATTACATAGGGGCCAGAGCCTCTGTAAAAGTGTGAGGCACTCCTCAGAAATGCAGAACTGAGTGCTGAGACAGTTCCCTTCTGAGAATCAGTCCTTCTTGGGGAGCATCCAGAGGTGACACAGCCAAATCCCATCTGCTTCGCAGCAACTCGAGGTTCAGCCACCTGCACTACCATGTTGCATTTCCTTACGGCCCCGTGCCTGCCAGCAAGAGTGAGGCACAGCACCAGCTCGGTGCTGACCTCGGATCACCTGAACGCCTTGTGATGACTCCAGGACTACCTGCTGCCATTCACAGCGATGCAGAGCAGTCTCAGCAAGCGAGCCTGGGGGAAGCAATCCAGGAATTTGGGCTGAGTCGCTCCACATGTTACCTGTGACAGGAGGCTTTGAGCTGGGCACGCTGTTAGGTACCTTTTTCATAGTTTTTGTCCTCTCAGCTGTGCAATGTTGAGCTTTTGCATGATCAGAGAGCCCTGTTGAATCTCAGCGATTTGCCCCATGTAGCTCTAGAAAAAAAAAAAAAAAAAGAAAAAAAAAAGCATGGGGTAAAAGAAAAAAGCCTTTAATTTACTTGTATGTACTGGCTCTAACTTTTCTATCAGATATAGTTGTCGTTGAGTGAACGCATGCTGCCACCCATAGGCAGCCCCAAAAATGTCTTTTTGCTCTTGCAGTTTACAATCAACACCATTGCTTCTCACATGAAAGTCTGCTCCCCCATTCTCTCACATGTCCCATCTATCCTTGGAGCTAACTACAGAATGTGGCATTAAATTAAGCATAAGCAAGGTGAGAATGACATAATTTTACTATTTTAGTAAAGGTAGCTCACTGAAAATGTCTCATTGCTTGTGAGTATGGTATTATTATTGCTGCTTTTCCTCATTCTGTCTATAAAAGGAAATGAGCACAGGGTGATTTTTCCCCCCTGTTCTCTGATGTGTTGCTAGCAATCACTCTCAGTTAAATACCATTTTAATAATTTTTAATAATTAAAGTCAAGTATACTTTCTTAGCCAGGACAAGAGAAGGCTCTGGGAAGACCTTATTGCAGCCTTTCAATACTTAAAGGGCGCTTATAAGGCCTGTAGTGACAGAACAAGGGGCAACAGTTTTAAAATAAAAAAGAGTAGGTTTAGATAGGGTATAAGGAAGAAATTCTTTACTATGAGGATGGTGAGGCAATGGAACAGATTGCTCAGAGAAGCTGTGGATTCCCCATCCCTGGAAGTGTTCAAGGTCTGGTTGGATGGGGCTTTGAGCAACCTCGGCTAGTGGAAGATGTCTCTGCCCATGGCCCAGGGGGGTGGACTAGATGATCTTGAAAGTCCTTTCCAACCCAAAGCACACTATGATTCTGTATGTAAAATAAAGATTAATTAGTGAGTTTTCGTAACTTATAATTTGTGTACTACATGAACCTATGTATTATGACTAATAATGCTTTGGCAGTAATGAAGTTAGCCATATTAGAGCACCAGCTGATAAGTTGGTCTAAAGGAGGGAGAACAATTTCATAGTACTGAGCATTCTGACTTACTGACTTATTGCAGCCTTACTGGCTGCATGCTGGAAGGAGTACTAAGTAACAGGTTTTGGTTTGAGGGGGAAAAAAATCAAATTAAGATCAGCAAAATCATTTTCAAGCAGGATGTGAATTCAATAACATAAATACTGAAAACTTTGCATGATCACCCAGGAAAAGAGACAGCTTTGTTAATATCATTGCTACTAGCACTGGTGCATTGCTACATCTCAACATATGGCTCCTGCAAAACAGAAAAAAACTATTGATAACTTGACAAAAGTGCTGTGTCTCGGCCTCTTCACAGCAGGGGAATGAAAAAATCAAGACTGTTATAATTAGCATGAAGTGTTCTTACCGTAGTTTCCCTTTTGCCCCATTTTTTTAAAAAGGTGAAGAGGGAAATCACATTTAGTATTTCTTTTAATTCATATACTCAAATGGTGGCCAGTTTTCAGTTTTTAATCTTCGCTTTAACAAAGAGCAGTTGGGCAGCTATTGACGGTGAAACACAGCAGTCGACTACCTTGTAAATTAGAAGCTGCGGTAGTAAAAATGGATTTGTATATCACCGGGAGTAGAGAGAGTGTCTGCCTTGTAAATTTAATTAAACAGCAGGTGCAAAATCAGGTCATATGGCTTTGATGTGCCCCATGTGAGGATGACAACTAGACAATGATTCTAATATGAAGAAATTTGCATACATTTGCATTGGATTGCATAGAACATTGTAGCTCACACCTACTTTCTGTGTTTCATTTTGGGGAAGTTGAAGATTTGAATGAACGGTTCCTATTTAGTTTCTACAACTAAACACAAGAAATGCTTTTGTTCTGTCATGGTAGGGAACATATGGGTTATGATGCTGTTATGTACCATTTTATCGAGTATGCTTACATGATAATCAAACATTTGAAAATGCAGCTGAGATACTTGTAATGACAGGAGAAGCAAAACTGGAAGCAGGGGGGAATACAGCAGAAGAATGCAAACCACTTCTGCGTTTTAATCTATCCTTGATGATCATTTGTTTACTGGAGCATTAATGCAAATCTACATTCTGGTCTTTGTCCAGGGGGTGTCACAAACAATTCTCTTTGCTTTAGTAGTTAATATTGTAAACAATGAAATTATGTAGGTTGGAAGTGTTTTCAAATCTGGCAATTAGCACCTCATAACGATTATTAGTCATTAAAAAATGCATTTTTTTTACCTTACTGGCCAAACTTAAGAAATGCTTAGATGATAGTTATGCTTCTTATAGTATCAGCTTAATGGGAAAATGAACTGCGTAGATCCTCAAATCTTTTCTTTGCTCTGTTAGTGAGCAGTTGGTTTCATTTTTGACAGTTTGTCTGTGAGATTGTGAATACCAATGCTGTTTTTGCTGACTGTGCTAGATGTGTACGTTTTAGAGGCTATTAAAACACAACTGGGAAAGCAAAACGAATTGCTCTGAGAGAAGAAGATGAGGCTGAAAAAAAGGCTGAACCTTGCTCATTAGGTATTACCTAAACCTGGATCACCAAAGACCAAAACCTGCCAAGCAAAGGCTACTCGGGGAAGCACGAGCCTGTCTGCACTTCTGCAGGCTGATCTGCAAGGGAACAGAAAACAAATTTAGAACTTTGCAGTGGCTCTTATCTTGGGTGGTGTTTTCCCTGTAAACTGCCAGATCTGGTAGCTATTGAATTACAGTGGCAACGTACCAACTATTAACACTCAACTAAGTGCAGGAATCATCCCAGATAGTTCAACTCAAAGTGGACACAGAGATCAGACCCAACTGGATAGCAGAGAGTCCTTGTGGCAAAGCTCCAAATGCCACATCTGTAGGAAAGCTGCCCTGGAAGGCAGTGCCAGGTGACAGCAGTCTAGTGTATGTGGTTACTCAGTTGACCTGGGTTCAAGGTGGCTGTATTGCCTCTTAGTTTATGAGACAGACTTTGATAAAGCATCAGGCTGTATCAGGAGGCACCGTCTTTGAATGCTCATAATGTTGGCTTTCACATACAGCTCCTGGGGTGGACTGAAGCTCCCAGGGACAAAAATGCATTTTGCAACCGGGTTACACAGTTACTGGGCAAAGAACAGAAATAACAGGACAAAGCTCCTGGACACAAGGCTACAAAGACTTTTGCCCTCTGAGGTTTTGTCTTTTGCTTGCAGAAATATTACACTGCAGAACTGCTTCAGGGGGACAGGTGAGGGTATTTCTCACTTTGGACGTTTAATTTTGTCTCCGTTAGAGTTCTTCACTGCTTTGGTTAAAACAGACTCCAATGTGATTCGGCATAGCTGGGGGTCAATGAGGAGGAGCTAGAAAGGGAAGAGGAAGAGAAGGAAGTGGGATGAGAATTCAGGGAAAGGATGGGAGAAAGCTGAACAGGAGCCTCCTAGACAGATCTTCTGCTAACGTAGAATACTTTTACTATATAGACAGCTGATCTGCTTTGGGAGGTTTCTTTCTTTGCTACTTGCAGCCTCCTCACTGAGGTTTTCTGTTCCTTCACTTTTGGTGAATGCTAAATCAACCGTTTGTGTTTACCCCATTTAGGGGTAGAAAACTTCAAAGGTACCAGCAGAAATACTATATTTTTTGTAAGCATTCTCCCCAAATCCTTCATCACTGGTACTTGCTCTGTCTGTGAAACACCGCATGTGCTTTCTCAGGTAAGTACTTGGAGTCACCTCAGCCTGGGCACTGAAACTTGTAGGGCCTCCAGCATCCACACGATGTAAATATAGTAGATTTACTGAATTTGGCCCCAAGCATTTTGTTTTAAAAAGCTCATATCATTTGTTCTGGAGCTCCCAGCTGAAGCTTATAGAAGCTGTCAATATACCAGTTTCAAATAAATAATCTCCAGCTCTAGATAAACAACAAACAATAATCTAAAGCTTCCTTTTGAAAGGAAAATGTATTAGTTACCTCTTTTATTCCTTTTCTTTCTTTTTTTTTTTTTTTTGGAATGAATTGGGAAAAAATGCTCAGGGAAAAAAGCAAACATGAAACAAATAAAGTCATTTGTTTTATCATATTTTAATTTGGGGATTTTGCTGCTTGTTTTTGTGGTTTGGGGTTTTTTTTGTTGTTTTTTTTTTTAAGAACATGAGACGATGCCCAGAAAAGCAAACATCAGAAGTAAGACAATTAATTATGACATCAATAAACAATTCAGTAGTTCTGAGAAAATATTCAAATGACCTTCCCAAATAAAATGCCAACAATGTATATTAAGCACCTGTAAGAACCTTTTTTAAATTAGTTAACATGCCAAATGCATTCATATAGATTGTGTACCCATGTTAATTGCACAGCAAGGTTATTCCCATGGATCACAGGGCAAAAGAATAAGTTAAGAGAATAAAAGCAAAAACACCTAGCAAAGGCAGCCAAGCACAGCAAGGAAGACACCAGTAAAATGAAAAGACGACTGAGTGGAGTCAAGCTGTTTCATTTTACTAGACCTTCCTGTGATGTGAAATCAAGAATCCCGTGCACGTGGAGGGCAGGAGACAAGGAGCTCTGGTCAAATCCCACAAGTGGTGGTCCCTCATGGGAGCATCCTGAGGTGGTGAGGAGAGATGAAAGGTGGAGGAGCTACGGTTCTGTCCCACAGAACAGGGGTATTTTCCCCACCAGTAGATGCAGGTTGCATGTTCACTCACTTCTGATGGCTCCAAAGCACGACTCCTGGCAGTTTCTCTAGGACGGTGTGATTTCAGACTATCCCTGAAAAGGCTGGCTGGTGCCAAGTAAGGTTTGAATTTCAGGAGAGGATCTTTGTTGCTCCCACAAGCTTTTTTTCCCCAAAGGACTGGAACAGGTTTCAAAGACTGGGCGAGAGCAGTTCTGCATCAGTTACACTGCTAGTAAGCAGAAACCCACCGCTGCTGCAGTAGCAGCTTTCCCACCTTCTACTGAGTGAAGGCAGCCAAAAATACCCAGCAGAAGAATTAACATTCTCGTCTATTTTACAAGGGTGTAAGTGTCTCTACAAGGTATCTCTACATGGTAAGAAGGGTATGTAAGTTTCTGACTGAATTCTCCTAACAATATAAGAAGTAACATTCACAACCAGATGAAATGTTTGACCTGCCTTTTGCTAATCTTAAAAATGTAAACTTAAGCATTTTCTATGCAAATTTTCTCAGTTCATAAATGAGTTACATCAAAGGACTCATCTTCACATTTTCAAGGAAGATGTATAAGGATAGTAAAAACACAAGAATTTGTCAGTTGTTTTAGACAACTGAAAATCTGATTCCAAATACCTTCAACCTCATTACAGTCCTCATTATTCAATTCACTAACTGAGCAATAACTGATACCAGGAAGTATCCTGGCCATTGAGATAATTATCTTAGGTGAATATAATTAATTTTGCTAAAACTGGTAAACTTTTAAAAGTCACCACTCCAGGGCTTTGCTTCAGTTTTTCACAGTTTGCTCTGGTTCTTCATAATTGATATGCTTTTCTTCCAAGGTTATTCAGACAGAAATACATCCCTCTTCACTCCCATGTCAACTAGAGGAAACACCAGATGGGCGCAACTTACTGTTATTAATTTGTACCTCATTGTAAAAAAATTATAGCAAACCAGCCCAAACTATTTCCAGCCCAGTTACAGAAAATACGTTGTAGAATCAAGGAAATTGTCTCTATTTTACAGAATGACACATAGAAATCAAATTGGCTCAGGAATCATCAAACTAGAAGTTAGAAGTCTCTTGATTCCAAGGATTGCTGGGCAAGAAAAAGTATTTTTCCATATCAAAAGAGTTTCCAAAATCTAGACAGTTTTCCCATTCTATAATCTGATGAAACTAAGCCCTTCCAAAGTGAAAAACTTCCATTTCACCTCGGAATACTCCAGCATTTTAGCTGGCATCTAGGAAGTAAGAGATGGGGTCAAGTCCTTAGGCTGAATGAAAGTGGTGTTTTTTTTGAAGAATCCAGGGTATATATCTGAATCTTTGGGTTAATCTGGGGTAGGATTGCTGTTGGGTAAACAGCAATTTAATTCTTGTCAAAAGTAGTTCTCACATCCTTTGGAAAAGTTTGAACTTCATGAGTTAGCATTTTTCAACTGAAAAAAATAGAGTAAAAAATCTCAATATTCTCTAACATCAAATCTTTTATGTCATTTCAAAACCTTTTCCTTTCTTTCTTTCTAACTTCCTAATCAACAAAAGGTAGTAGAAGAAAGACAATTGAAATACTGTGGCCTTGCTACACATTTTAGAAATTACATTATGATCTGTTACCGGGCTAAGCTACTATAATATCTCTGGTTTAGTTACTTATAGCTAGGACACAAATTATTAGTAGTTTATCATTCTAATTCCGTCATCTTATCTCTCCTTTTTAAATAAGGAAAACTTACACATGCGAGGTGAGCTTCACTGCAATGTTCAAATATGACAACCAAGCTTAGTGCTTTTCCTATTTCATGTGGAGCAAACATGTGTAAATACTTTATTAAAATTAAAAAAAAAAAAAAAGTGAAAGCTGTTCCCTACTGATTGATTTTTCAAAAGCTCCCTAGACTGCTTTGGCTACAGATGTTTGCAAAATGATTGGATGTAAAGTGGGCTTAATTCATAAAAGCAATAAAATGTTGCTTATTGACTGAACAGATGAACTAGCTGAGGGGACATAATTTGGAGTGTTCTTATTGGAAATGCTTTGAAGAAATGTAATGATAGTGCAGAAAAAAAGCCTTATTAGATGTGGTAGAATAAATTTACTGCAAAACATTTCAGAAGATTTGAAACACTGTGAAAATTAATTTCTGAATTTTGGATTGTACAGTTATGCACCCGAATAAACTTGTTGTGACTTTTCAGACTAACCATGTTATTCACAGTTAACAATAAAATGATTTAAACCTACATTGAAGAAAATATTAAGATGAACGAAAAGAAGGAAGTGCTGGTAACTTAAATTCTTCCCTGTCTTGCTAAAGAACTGTTCTTTCAAGCACTGTGTCTACTGTGCATTTTCAAGGCTGTAAAAGCTCAGGCAAATAGAAAAAATAGTTCTTAGTGAGTCAGGTCATCACTCCCAACAGAGAGAGTGTGAAGAAATCATTGCAAGTTCTCTACCAGATTTCCTTTCTTGAGAATCCAGACACTTAACTCCGTACTTTGTAAGGATATGTGATAGAAGAATTAAAGTCATGTTGCTTCAGGACCTCAATGTGTTCTGCTGTCATGGTTCTCATTGGCTGGGTTGGATGTCTGAGGCCACACTTCTCTACAACTTATGGCTGATTTTTAATATCATTTTAGCTAATTCTAGTAGTCAGCTGGAAATTTTGACATTCTTAGCTCTCTACCTTACTTACGCTCCATTTTTTACTTCTTAATTAGTCTTCATGTGAGTTTTGAAGGGATATTTAGAGAGAGATCCCACCTAAAACTTATGCTGGTAAGATTTCCTTTCAGAAACCTTCAAAAGCCCTGATCTCTCTCCATAGGGAACCCAACCTCTTATTTTAGAGCTATTTCAGTAAGTGCCTGGAATTTAAGCTTAGATTAGGTACCTAAAATGAGCAGATTGCATTCATATTCCCTAGGCCTTTCTTCAAACATGTGTTTGCAGATGTGTTAACTGCAATGGATATGACTTTCTTCTTCTGCTGGGCTAAAGTTTTCCCTTGGGCTGGCTCATGAGCATTATTCCTGATGACAGCAGGGTGTTGTGAAGAGCATTGCTGGGCAGGATCGAAGTGAAATGATCATCAGTGTGAGCAGCTACTTTTCTCCTGGCATGACTTGCAGCAAAAAGCACAGGGCTGTGAAAAGAACATCCAGTCATGCTTTCAGCAGTTGCAGAATGGTGGAGGGCCTGTTTGAAAAGCGGAAGGCCAAATGACACAGCTTTGAGCACCATTTGGGGGCCAATACTTCAAATGCCACATGTATGACTATGATTTGCAATTCCCTGTATTACCTCCTCAGCCAGGGGCAAGAATTTCTTCCAGGGTTGGGTTCTGGAAACTGATGGACTCTGTAGATAGCTCACCCAACCAGAAAGGGGCTAGAAAAGTAAATTCAACAGAGGCAAAGACTTATATTTTAATGAGTAATTGACAGTTAATATGTGTTTTATTCTTAAGATTTTTTTGTTTCTGGTTTGCCACAGAGCTTAATATTGCTTGTTACAGTATTTGGATTGAGGGGGATGATAAACTTAATGGGGCATGACATTCCTGTTGATTTTTACTATTTTTATGGGTAAGAGGTTTATATTTTGCTGATTTAATTATTAAATTTTAATAGATGTGCTTAGAAAATTGGATTAATGAACTGCCATTTTAGTTCCTGGCATGCACCACTTGTCTGAGGGTGCTCTGGCTTAAAAAGGGAAGCAAAGCTATGTGTTTCCCTTATTTAGGAATAATTCTGTTCCTAAACACGCCTGCGCAGTCCCATTTGATATGCCCAGGATGTCTAAGACATCCACATGGTGCTAGCAGATACCACACAAGATGTATAGAAGACTTCTGGACAGGCAGTTGAAGAGCAGTTGGGATTGTGCAAGGTACTGCAGGAAACTGAATGGTGCTGTTCATTTTGGTCTGTTGAAAGAAAAGCTTGAGACCAGCACAAAACCTGCACTTCAGAAAAACATGAAAAATAGTAACAAAAAGTTATATTTTCTGCCTTTAAGTTACGAAAAGGAAAAATTCACCCAGCATCTTTGTAAAATCTTGCAATGCAAATGATAAAGGCACTAAGTTTTATTCACACAGGCACTCTTATGCTTAAATTTAAGGCCCACTTGGGGTCATCTTCTCATCAAGTTAAGCCCATGCATGGGGATTGCCAAGGTCACTGTCTTTATCTGCTGTAACTGATGACAGCAGGGTGTCACTTGCATTTACTAGTCCACTGTTGCCTGCCTAAATGGGTGTAATTTCTGAATCTCTGTTCATAGTGTTTTTAAGGTAGCAGTGAACATTCAGACAAATCTGGTGAGCACATGCACAACTGTGTGCTTACCTGTGAGGTCCAAATCTTTATAACATGGTGCTGAAGCTGAGAAGAGAAGGGAAGAAAAATGGATAGATATAGATAGGAAAACCTGGAGCTAGTAACTTAACAATGGGATGTCTGAGTCTTGATTTCTGCAGCCTTTCTCTCACCACCTATATATGCTCTCTTCCCACTGGAAAAAAGCCCTGACTTGTTTTTGGAATTCATTGCAGTTCATGGGATAAATAAGCCATGATAACTTCCTGGAAGTACGAACAGTTCGAGACAGTACCTTGAATTTGAGAGCCTTTGTGGTTGAATTGTATTTTGCCTCACCTACATGATGCAGCGCTGAAGAGGTTAAACAAAAGTTGCCCCTCTTTCAAAACTGTGTTAATTAAAAATGCAAAACCCAAAGAAATCACAGCTGGATAAATAAAAACAGCCCAGATGGTATAGCAACAAACTTCTGGCAGGTCTTGAAGCAGACAGTATTCCTGCATATTTTATTTCCTAGTGCAGGCTATCACCAGACCACACCAGTGACGGCTTGGGCAGCACAGCAGAGTGCAGGGCACTCAAGCTGTCCTGGTGCTAAAACACCCCTAAAAGACAGCACAGTTCTCAGGAGCACCTGACTACGTACCTGGCATTTGTTCATCACACAACGCAAGTGCCCGGGTTCCTACTTGTGAATCAACTGGATGTCTCTTCACTGAGAACAAATTACTTTTGGTGGTGCTCTTTCAAGTGTGTATGTAGGCAAAGTTCAGCCTTTCAATTTGTCCTTTCCAATGAGTTATCAAATCCAGTGATATCCTGCTGTGTATTTGTCAGCTTGATCTGAAATGCACTCAACCAGGGAATTCAGATCTACCTGGTGAGTTTTAGATCATGTTCACATGTGCAGAACTCCAGGAAATTCCAAAACAGGGTGCTGTAACTTTTGAAAAGGAATTGGGTGACACCAGCCCTTCCCAAATGTGTCTGGTTAACCCCTCACGTCCTATAGAGTGGCTCTGCCTGTGTACAGGAGAAGTCACGTCTGGGGAAACACGGACATACGGTGACCAAGACCAGGCTCAGAGCAGTAGAAATAGTGTTTATACTTTGCACACTGTGTCTTGATGAAAGCCTTTCTCATTAATTTGGCAGCCCTAAGAAATCACTCAACTTCATCCCAATTGGTTTTCCTGCTCATTGGTAAGACAACACAAACCAAAGGGAGTGGAGTAGGTCCTGCATGAATTAACATCTGAGAATGAAAAGATTAGGAGAGACAAAGAGAATGGCAGAGGCATGAGAGAGTGAGAGTTATTGACCAACGAGGATAAAATAGCAGAAAATATACAGGGTTATCAATTAAAAATAAGCACAACTCTGGAGTGATTGTCACTCATCTTCTGAGTGCTCTACAGCAGGGGGATGCATTTGGTGTTTCAAATGCAGCCTGACCTCAGTACATGTGGTAAAACCAGAGTTAGCGCTACACCATGCCGCCGTTACACTCCACATAAGCAATGCAAAACCAGTGTGGGAAATGTATGGCACCAGAGTTAGTTTGTTGTTCTTTTGTTTCAGCTGTGGGCTGGGTTGTGCGCTCAGACCAGCTCTTCTTCAGTGCGTGATTCTGGCTTGGAGTCCCCTGCAAGGGCTCCCCACAGCTGGTAGGGGCTTCTCTGCAGGCTGGGAGGCTTACCCTCCTGTGGTGGGGAACACAGTGACCTGGACTTGAGGCTATTTCTCTAGCCTTTGTGTAGTCCTCCACAGCCTTCATTTACATTTGGTATTATGATGGAAATCAGACTCTTTTATTGCCATGTAAACTCTAAACATATGGTTATACCCACCCCAGAAACTCTCATTAAGCTGTATAAGAGGCAGAAAACAATAGACAGCTTTTGGTCACTGGGCACAATGGCTTTATAATTAAAGAAAGGCTTTGGTGAAAGAAAAAAAAAAAAATCCTTAAAGGCAACATGGCTGTTACAGACACAAACCTTATTATGGCTACAGCAGAAACTAACGGCATCCATTTTGTGTAGTAACTCTGAGATGGACTTATTCCAAAGATGGTCTCCTGAGTGATTTGGACGAGACTTTGACTTCATGGCCAGATTTTCATGCAATGCAAGTTGTTGTTTTTTTCTTTCTTTTTGTAATAATATATGTGCTACTCTGGCAGATGTTTTATTTTCACAATTTTTTTCAAAATCAACACTACTGAGTGATACTGAGATGCTTTGATGGTGTAATCCTGACTGAAAAAGCCTTCTGGCACATTGGATAAAGACTCGTGATATGCGTGCTGCTGTGTTACAATAGATATACCACTGCTCAACCTCCTGTTCAGGTTGAGCCCCCACATACTTTTCTCACGTCCTCTCCCGAGCCTCCCATATGGTTTTGGGAGCTGCTGAGCTTCATAGGCTGACTCCCACCTTCTGTGGGGCAAACGCAGCAGATTGAAGATCCTACACACACACACATACCCATCCCCCCAAACACGAGAGGAACAGAGACAAACCTGCATTTCAATAGAAAGAAAAAGCAGCTGGCAAGAACATGACAGGCATTTCTTCCTTCAATAGATCTCCTCCCGCTTCCTTTCCACCCACCCTTTTCTCTTTGGTTGCTTGTCCCTGGATCATTTCCTGCTCCAGGTGGTGTTTCCTTCTATGTGGAGCATTTAAAGACTGGAGTGCCAGCACCCTCGCTCCCTCAAGTAATAGCCTGCTCAATGTGCAAACATCTGTGTTACTGCCTGTATAGTTAATAGGCTTGAGTGAAATTTCCATTCTCTGGCAGATAGCTGGGGTGGGACTGAATACTTGCCCCCTAAAGGGAATATTCCCTCTACCTTGATCCAGTGGGGACAGCAGCCTCGGTGCGAGGCAAGTGACATATACTATTTTATTCATTTTAACTGGACATGTCATAGGTTGATTCTCATGGCAGTGATGACAATGATTCCTCGCTGGACTGGAAAACAATGGAGACCAAACTCAGTATTGAACTTAATCTTGGTCTGAGGTAGAGATCAATGAATTATTACTCATTTCAGATTGAACATGGATTACTAATTAACAAGTTGTTCATGACTGAATTCTCACTTCAGTATATATGCTTTAATCGCACATAAATTACATATATACATATATATAAACATATTAGTCTGAGCTATTTGATTATTTCTTTTTTTTGTTCCCAACCTTTACTTTTCCTTTTCGTCCTGACTCTGTTTACTGATACTTGGGTTTGCCTACTGAAATCACATTGCTGTTGTTCTTTGTTTAGTTAATCCAAACTGACTGAATTATAAAGTAATAAGTGATGAGAAACTTATAACAACATGCACATAGTGCACTTCTGGAGTGGTTTATCAATGGATACCAAACAGTGAAAAAGGTTTTACAGACTTTTCCAGATATGTATAAGGAACACCTGAATGAAGGTGTTCTATATATAGAACCCCCCTCTATAGAGGGACCTCTATGGAGGAAAGCTGGTCCTGAGCTCCTGAGCAAGGAGGCAGGGGAGAAGGGCTATGGCTGTTACCTGAACAAAAAGCTGACAGTCAGTTTGTCACTGGTCTTAGTTCCCTCTAGCACTGGCTCATTTCATGTTGTGAAAGTTTTAACTGCATTAGGAGTTAATGTGATGGTAGAGGTGGCATTTCAGGAGAGATCTGAGACGTGGTTGCTCGTAGTGGTCTGAGATGACCATTTCCAGAGAACAATGACAATTTCTTCTAGACTGATACATCTGCTGAAGATCCAGACCTCTGTGGTCAGATTTCAAAGGCTGTCTGCTCCTTGGAGTGTGCTGGAGTCTGGATTGCTTGTGTAATTTTTAACTACTGATAGAATCCCTCCTGGGCACAATGATTCTCATTTATGAAAGAATTAGAAAAGGGAGAGGATTTTTCTACCTCCTAAAGTGAAAACACAAAAAATCTGAAAAAAAAAGAATAGCTTTAAACACACATAAATATGTATATTTTGTTCCACACTTTTAATTATAATAGTTTTATAAAACATGATTTTGAAAAAAAAAACCCCACATACTACAGCTGAAGATGTAGAGTACTTTACATAGTGTCTGGGATTGGGACGGTATGATGAGAAAGTAACCTTCTTGTCTGATTCCGTTCTTATGTAAAGACCCCCAAAAAGCAGAAAATATTTTAAATAACAGATATTTAGAGGACTCGTCTGAGGGTCTTTCCTTGGCAAAGGACAGGAACAAATTGTTGATGTTTGTTTTGTTAACCAAGACATTTTGTTCTGCCAAGATGAGATGTTCCTAATATTCTTTTGCTGTAACCTTGAAGAAGCTCCACTTGAAATCAATGCATTGAAAAATGCACCTGCAAGGGTAAGGGATGGATTAGGTATCCCAACTCAGTGCAGAGACTTTAGTTTTCTCTGTGAGACATAATTCTTTACTACAGCGGCTACTGAGTTATTGTGATGTTAGAGCTCTTGATGTGTTTTTCATGTGAAAGTAAGCATTTTTCAAAAACTTTATTTACTGAACCTATGTCTCAATTCAAAACCAGAATTTAAAGTTCCACAGAGCAGTATAGATTCTTTAAAAATATCTGAAAGTGTGTAACTGTAGTCAGCACTGGACTGAATTTTCGCAAACAGTAGGTTAATCTAATTTACACAGGAAAACACTTTAAGTACTTAAAATTGCTCTACAGAACGCACAAAGAACACGAACACAGTGCAATAATGCATCTTCAGATGTAACGCAAACAGTTCATTTGTACAACTAGCTCTTTAGCTCAAGAAATTAAGTGTAAAATTAAATTGTTCAAGTTCAGAAGCCTTGCTCATCAAATGCAGCATCTACACCACAGTGACAACAGTTAATTGTACGTTATATTTCACAAACATCAGACAATTTAATATTGGATTCTTTCTCACAATTCCCTTTACTGTTTTCTACTGGACCTTTGATAAGTTAGTGTGTTTTGCCACTTAAGAAGATCTATAGTTGTAGCAAAATTTTCACTGTTTCTATAAATACATGAGTGATAGCTACTGATGCCTGTGTCTGCTACCTGACAAACCTGAGCAGAGAGTTCAGTTCACACAAAAGGGAGCAGACTGGTGCTGAACAGTAACAATTTCCCTTGAAACAAAGGAAGCAAAGACTTCTCAGGAGGTTTTCAGCACCTTGTAACATAAAGCCTTTAATGAAATTACACCCTAAATAGGTCCAGCCAAAAAGAAAGGGTAGTGCAGCTTTAGTAAATGTAGTGCAAGAAAAACTTTAAGACAAACTAGATTTGTTATATTACTTTTTGTGTGTTCTTCACAGGACACATAAAAACAATCTCACCGTAACTAGAAATTGGTCTGCACAGTTCAAATGTATTCAAAGACACATTTCACACATCATTGTTTGTAAGAACTCAGAACTGATTGTTTGTTTCTGTTATTTGCCTTTAATTTATCCAGATATACTCCACAGGTAAATCTTACTAATTATCAAAGATCTATGAGTTGTGGGAAGTAATAGCCTAATTCTCACCCTGACTTAACACATCACGCAGCCTCTTTAAGTTACTGAAATTACAGGAGAGGAGGATAGCTTATGGGCTAGCTCCTTTTTGTGAACACTCTGACATCTCAATTTCAGCCTTGTAATGAACATCGGATACCTACTTATCATGGTATAGAGTTATGTCATAGCAAAATTTAGCTTGTGAACACCTGAAGCTGCTACTTTTTCTCTTTTTCATCATAATGTAACTGTTTCTTATGTCAAGAAAAATAGGCTTTAATACACTTTATGACTGATTAAACCCAAGCTGAAGCAAAAACTGGTTATACCTCCAAGCCTGCAAAATTATGTCAGTACAGTTGCTTTCATTAAGAGAGGCTATTGGCATCAGTAAGCTATCATACAGGCACAAGGAGCCACAGTGCAGAGTTCCACGGAGGTCCAAGACTTATAATGAAGTTTCTCAGACACGGTCAGTTCCAAGGTCAAATTTCAGTTCAATGCTTGCCAAATTATTAAGCTACAATATTTCATTTTCCATAATATAATCTTTGCCATCACTGGCAAATAGTCATGATTAAAAGTGCATCCATCTGGCTCTTATTAAGATAAATTATCACATTAATCTGTTACTCTGCCTATATTTGAAATGGTGTATTTATTTCCTTTTGGGTGAGTCACCCTCTATTTAACAAAATGGACAAGGGATGTAAAAGTGGTTTGGTAAGCAGTGACAGAAATCATCCTATGGAAAAGCCATCCATGAAGGCTCAGTGCGTGTAGAGATAAGCCCCAGAGTCCCACAGTGAGGATTTGTGCTGAGGCTGGAGGATGAGAAGGACACGGCTTGAGCAAACACTTCATTAGCCAGGAATAATGAATGAAGGGACTGGACAAAACTGAGTGCACTGTTCAAAAGAAAAAAAAAAAAAAAAAAAAGGAGCTGAACTGTCAATACCTGGTGTAGACAAAGAGCAAAACAGTTTGCAGAAGTGCAATAGATACCTAACACTACCTATTTCCTTTGCTAATCAGAAACAGAGGTACCTTTCTTCTCCAAGCGCAAGCTTGGGAGCAAATTTGCTCCTCTAAGGATGAATAGGATACTAAGGGGTAGCTGATTAGTGATTTACTTTTAGTGACTTTCCCAGAGGTCTTAGAATATTGGAAAAAAAAAAAAACAACAAAAACTTGAATGAATAAGATCACTATGATAATTCTATACTGAAACTCTCAATAACTTTAGAGCTATGGTACAGCTAAATAATTGTGCAGACTTTTTATCACCCGCTACAGTAAATAATCTCCCCTAGATCCTGCTTGAACATATTTTCCATAGACTTTGTCAGAGGCATACTGACGAGCATGCAAGGCTTCTTAATGTATTCCAGATATAAAGGAAGCACAGGAATTGTCAGAAAGGCAATTAATAGAAAACAAAATGAATAATTTTATTTTCATTTTCTTTGTTGTCTTATCTACAGAATAAATTTTCTCAACTGATGTGAATGGGATTTATTAAAATGGGGGTTTTTTTAATTATCATTGGGGTTGCATTTTAGAGCTCATGGTTCAGTTGCAAAGTAAACAGCAGCCTTTGTAAGACTCTATGGTGATATTTGTCTGTCTGACGTTTCTTGTGGGACATAGGACATGGCAAGAACTTACAGTGCTTAATAAGAGATGTAATGAAATGAAACTCAGATCATCCTTTAAAATGCTGTAGAGCAACATTAATGCTTCACAATTAGCCCTTTATCTTATGTTGATGCCTCAGCCATTACAGTAATATCTGAGCATCTTATATGCCCTATAAATAAAAGGAAAAATAACTTCATCAACTGAAAAAAAAAAAAAAAAAAAAAAAAGAGCACGGAGGTCAATAATGCTTTGAAAGCCCTGATGCTTGTAAGTACATTTACTGTGGTATGTACAGTGGAGATGTGAATTATTTATGTGCTGATGGTGCAGAATGGCATGTCATTTCACACACCATCAGGCTCAGAGAAACACCTCTAATTTAAAAGAAAAAAAAAGCAAAACAAAACAGGCTATTAATACAAAACAAGCAACAGACAATGTGAAAGGTCTGTGCTGAAATCTGCAAAGAGCATTCAAATTAAAGGTCAGAAACCTGTGTCCTTCATGTGTCCCATTATGGAGTATAAGGTAACATACATGCTGGTGAAGGCATAGAAATAGCAAACTGATGGACAGGAATGTGGAACTGGGGTCTGGGGACAGGATATTCATAAAGGCTTGCCTAAACCTAAGCAGGTGAGTCTTTAGACGCTAGAGTGGTATGGTCCTCTTGGGGCAAGAGCAAACTTCTCTTTCTCCAAGGAGAAGTGATGGGGCCTCGCATAGCCAGCCTAAACTTTGCAAATACTCGCAACACAACTTAGTCAAGTCTGCAATAACTGTGCCTCACCTTGAAGCCTGTTTTAAATGACCTTGGTAAAGTAATTCAAATCCAAATAACTTTAAACAAATTCACTAGGTGTCACCCAGCTCATATTATAAATAATAGAGTCACAAAGGACCCGTATCCTCTTCCTTTTTATCTTTCCCAGCGGACCGTTTTATTACTTGCTTGGTTGATAGCACTATCTCTTGCCAACTTTTTTTAACCTTTCTCACACCAAGAGCCCATGTCAAGTTGTTTAACTTTTGGGCATGAAGATTTCTAAATTGGATGTCTTCTGTACTTTCTCAGGAAGAATTTTGGAGGGGATTAAGGAAAAACTAGTTAAGTTTTAGTGAACTTTTCTAAAATGCATTGGCTCAGAAAATCCCTATCTTGTAGACAGCAGCGTTTGGGCAGGTGCAAGCTTTCATGACACATCTGAGAAAACATGTTTCATTGGGCCATATCCTGGCACCACCTTTGCAAAGCTGCAGTTCACTCATTCTCTGTGAAGAATTTTGATTAAGCATCTGAATTCAGTTTAGTTTTTTCCAGAACAGAGTAGGCATCATCCTGGGTTTTCCCCAGTGCTGCATTTCTGGCCTACTGGGATGGATTTCTGGACTGACACAGGATGGTAAGGATCACG
Organism: Charadrius vociferus; assembly: GCF_000708025.1. Lineage (NCBI taxonomy): Eukaryota > Metazoa > Chordata > Aves > Charadriiformes > Charadriidae > Charadrius > Charadrius vociferus. The sequence continues at coordinate 290,067 of NW_009660184.1, read as the reverse complement.
TCCAGGACTGTAGAAGTAAACAGGGACCAGGGAGTATTTTTGAGTCGCCTGCCCTGTCTGCTCCTCTCCACAGGTGTGACCCCTCTACACTTTTCTGCTTTCTACCCTCCAACGGGGCAAGTAACAAAGTTAGTTGGTCTTGGGTGTTATAGCAATAAGTATAAGCAGGAGCCTCTCTGCACACCGTACCTTGGCATCAGTTATAAACATAAGTCTTATCACTCTGAGAGCAAACAGTGTCTCAACAATATGCTGTTAATTTCAGAAAATTCAGTTAGTTAGAAGAGTCTTAGCTGCAAAGTAAAATTACTGAACAGAAAATTGGTTCTATTTTACCTCAAACGAGGACAATGTTTTTATTTAATGAATTTTTATGTAGAACTTTGACATTGTACTACTATGAAAATAACCATGGTATAGTATAAAAGGTTTGTATACTGTATGGTCTGTTAATATAACAATACCACTGTAATTAGAATCCTCATTTTTTTCAAAGTGGAATTGTTCAGAAATATACAAATTAAAAACCCACCCCTAACACTTCTTTAGCAGAAGTAAAACACTTTCTCCCTCCTAGTGTAGGAGGGAAATTTTCCCTCCAGTGCAACATCTCAGGTAATGAAAGATTACGTATGTTCTAGTAGTTCAGTTGCAACTACACTCTTAAATTCATTAAGATCTCTTGATGACCTGCTGAGATTTAAACTATCAGTTTGTTTTAACTTCTGCCTTTGACACCTTGTTTTCTGAAGACATCTCATTTTTGTTATGAGGAAGAAGTATCCCCGTGGTAAATATTTCATCATTGTACTTTGTGGTGAGTTGATAAAACAAAATAGTTTAACTGCTCCACTATGCCTTTCTCTTTCTGCATTTCTGTTTTGTCTCCAGACTGATTTACTAGTTGGCTTATGAAAAAGTCATTTTTTTACTACTTCATGATTTTGTCTGCTTAATTTTCATGGTAACAGTTACTCCACTGTAGTGAAGAATACAGACTTCCTTAAACAGACAGGTGCTAACAGGAAATTTCAGTTACATTCTTGAATGACAGAGTATGACAGTCCAAAGATGTTGACTACTTTTTTCCTTGTCACCTTGTCAGTGTAAGCACTTCTTAATCATATTTTCTACTCCTGATGAGGTGTTGCTCACTGATGTGTTGCAATTTGGCAACATCGGTCTTCACATTATGTTATTTTTGTTTATGCATCTTTTAACTAATTACTGTTTAAGTAAATATGTTGATGGAGGGGAGGAGATGTCTCTAAGCAGTTTCAGAGTTGCAGAACTAAGCAGGATGGAAGGAACCTCTGGAGATCTCTAGTTTAAGCACATGCTCAGAGCAGGTCCAACAGCTCAGGGCCTTCCCCAGTCAGGTTTTGAGTATCTCCAAGGACAAAGATTCCTCAGCTTCTCTAAGTTCCTGGTCCAGTATTTGACCACCTTCAGAGGTTTGGGTTTTTTTCTGTGTATTGTGTTGTAGCTTGTGTCTGTTCATTCTCGTCTTTCAGATGCACTTGACACTTTGTACACAGAGATAGTCGTTCAGGTACTGGCCTGAAAAGAATCAAAATCTGCAATGTTTTGAAGAGAAAGCAACCATCGTCTTAGAAACTTCCTGAGGTTCCTTCCAAACTGAAGTACCCAATGATCCTGGGTTCCATCCATTTCAGTGCTGCCATTCATAGATTCATAGACTCATAGATTCATAGATTCATAGTGTTTCAGGCCAGAGATCATGATCTGCCAGAAATCATTCCATGCTGGAATTGGACACTTTTTTTGCCTAAAAATTTCCCTATTTAAATGGCCAAATAGGTGGTCAATGTCCAGTCCATTAATACATTGAAAAATTATGTATATTAGCTGGCTTTTAGAGATGTAAATGATTCTTGGGATTGACTTTCAAATCCTTTTTATTTAATTGAAAAAAACTGCTTTGTTGCAAAAGGAAATCTTTTTTCTCAATATCTTGGAAATTTTGCCTTACAATATCTGAGCAGTGGAGAAAAAAAACCACAACTGTGCAATCATATTTCTGGGAGGCAGTTAACCGCCACAGGACAGTACTCCTGAAGGAATCATGAGGGATGGATGAAAGCTGCTTTGAGATAGCTCTCACCAAAGGAACCCTTCCAAGAAACACTGGGCTTGGTGTTCACCAGTTCCAGAAAACAAAAACAAAAACAAAACAAAACAAAAATGTTGCAGAACAAAACCCAGAAAGAAGATGTGGAGGAATAATGGAAATAAAAATGAATGTGTAGGAGCCAAATTATGCATGGTCTCTGTGTGGGTGGACGAGCAAGTATGGACATGTCAGCAAGAAAAGGCTGACAATTTCTATTCTGTGAACTTAATACATGAATAAATTTTTCAAAAGTCTGTTGAGGCTTAGATGTTCTGTCCTTGCCTTTATCAAGTGGTGTGGCTGAAAGGGTATCCTTTGTGCTTTCCTGTTCCTGTAAAAAGAAAAGAGAAATATAGTCTCACTGCAGTTCAGTGAACTCTCAGTGGGTATTTTACTCTTGATGCCATTATGATCAATGGAAACAAAAAAAAAAACCAAACCCAAACCCAATGATCAAAGATTCATGGTTCTGCTATTAGCTCTGATTTTAGAAACAGTATACTTTCTTGTACTCCATGACCAAGAATCCAAAAAACTCCATGGCTAGCTCTTCTGCTCTTCTCTATCTCAGCAATTTCCCCTCAACATTGCCTTCCTCAAGCTCTGTGCATCATCCCATCCTTCCTCCTTACAGTTGCAGTATGCATTCAACTCAAAAACTAGCTTTTCCTTTGAGCCTGGTTCATCTCAAAGGTCCATTTGTTTTGTTTCTGCTTAGATTATCTGTCACCTCCTGCCTTCTCCCAACACTTCAGAAAATTCTGGCACCATCTTCAACCTCTTATCTAGGAAATAAAATTATTAAGGGCTATTTCTAGCCTATGAGTACTGCAATTTTTTCCAACCCATTCCAGCTGTCCATCCAGGATAAAGACCTGAGGCTCCACAGAGCAGATTCGTACCTCGCCACCAAACGACCTGAAGGGAACAGAAGACTACACAAGAAACTATCCCTACCTACTGCCTTCGTCACCACCAACCTCAGTGAGCTGCTGTAAATAATGTTGAATTCTTTAAATGATAACTGCATACTGGCCTGCTCCATCCTCCACAAACAGTGACAACACAGGCATGAAGGAAGGAATTGTGCCTCCAAGGTAGGGGAGTAGCTGTCACTAAAATCAATGTAGCATCCAACCAATGTGTTACTGCATGAGATTTTTAATGCAATTATTATAACTGGGACAAACACTGACAATAATAGCACTTATGATCCAAAGGCCATTTGAAACTTGTCCAGTTAAGGTTTCAGTTAAACTTTTAAGTCATCTAGTTGGAAAGATATTTGAACATTTTAAAGCAGCACTGGGATCATTCATAAGTGAGTTCAGTAACCTACAATGTCGCATGGAAACAATCTGACACTCATAATTTTAGTTCAAAATATGGTAAAACCCACTGGTTTCTAGTGAATCTTGTTTTCAACTGTTGGACAGGAGACATGTCAGGTAGGAAGGTGAGCCACAGCATGTCACTCTGTGCCAAAAGCATCTGTGAAAAGGTCCACCACGGGCTGAGAGCAGAACGGTCCAAGAGGGGCAACCATGGTGATTCCACTCTGCATCAGGGATCCCACTGCCTCCAGCCTCACTCCCACCCCTTGTGAGGACCCAGAGGGTCCACAGCTGCAGCGGGCTATGTGCAGGGTCAGAAGTTGTTTGGCTGATTGAGCTGTATCAGCTGCCTGAACACCCGCTCCCCCTCCACTCCAGGGACCGGTGACTGGGCCAGATGGAAGCAATTTCTCTGCCAGATCTGACCCATGGGCCATGTTTTGAACTATGCTGATTTAGTTTTACAGTGTTTAGAGCCCAGCCCTCCACTCAGTAAAGGCTAATGAAGATTTGACCAATAATCTTAAATTCTGTGCTCCTTCTAGTTATTTATAACACATCTATCAATAGGAGTGTTCAGAAAGGAGGAATCTTACCTTTATTTTTGTTATAATCCATAGTGGAAATTTTCTAAATTTCAAACTTATAGAGACTCTCCACATCCTGTAACTAATTCTGGTAGCTTTAGGGAGTTCCCCAGCTGGGACAAATCCAGGCTCATCTCTGTTTGGAGCATATCCAGGCTTGTTTCTACTGGGGGGGCCTGAAGTTTTCCAGCATCCCTAGCCATGACGCAGACCCATTTGGGACTCCTGCCTTCAGGCTGGCCATACTGTAGCTTACAGAGTTCCCAGGACTGGGGTAGACCTGCCAGAAACACAGTTTCTCTTGGAATCTTGCCTTGGATTCGGCAAAACTTTATCAAACTCAAGCTGTTTTGAATGAAATATTTCACGCTCAACCAACTGGCATTTTTCAGTAAACTTTGCTTCAGTGGAAAATTTATGGCCAATTCTATCTATTAACAAAACATCAGTCTTTGGGAATGCTAAATAATGCCATCTGAGTTATGGAAGTGTTAATTCCTGTGAAACATCTTGTGTAAAAACATAAACACCCATTTGGTATCTGGACTTATTTAATAATCATTGTATGTGCTGGTATAGTCTCCAGAAGTAATTAATATTCAAATCCAATGTGGTGCTGCTTCTCCAGTTTTTGAAAGATGAAATTTTCTTGTCCTGGTGGATGGCAGCCACATGTGGAGCCAAGGGAGCCTCCAATTCAAAGGAATCCACCTATGTGACGGTGAGAAATGTGC